>NC_056728.1:1435177598-1435405098 GCF_019279795.1 Protopterus annectens | reverse complement strand
TTTACAAACAAGCATAAGCAGTATAATCAACAAAGTATAATTAGGAATAGCATTTGAAGAACATATAAACTTTTTACAAGGAATAAATATGTTATTATTCTATTAATCATATTTTCATTGCTCTTCTCTCCCTGCCCTCCCCCACCCTTTACGCACTACATAATCTAAATAGAATGTCATTGTTTAAACAAAGAAAAGAAGAAAAGGAGAAGAAGAAAAAAAAAAAAGATAAAGAAAAAAAATGTATCAAATTACTGACCTTACTTCTCCTTTTCAGAAAGAGAAACAAGTTGAATCACAGCTTGCCATTAAATCTCCAGATATTTTGACTAGTTATGAAACAAAACATTTCTTTGCACACAGAGAATAACTTTGATTAAATCTTTTTCAAAATATTTGTGGCTTCTTGGAAATGCAGGAACTATATTCAAAAAGATTAATAATGAAATAAAATGATGAGAGAAAAAAAACATAGAACAAATCATTTGTTTTTTAGTCTCTTCTTCTTCTGTGAAGTCTTCCACGAAGTTTCAGTTGCCAGTCTCTTTAATGAAGGACTAGCCCATTCCATTTCCTCTATTTTATCCAAAATCTTATTTTTTTTGATAAACAGTAAAGCAGAGTCTAAGTCATCGAAAATTTTAGGACCATCAGGAAGGAAGATTTTAAGCTTGGCAGGAAACAGAAGGTATGTTTTAAACTGTGCTTTTTTAAGCTCCCTTATTAGTGGCAGACAAACTTTTCTTTTAGCTATTACCATGGAAGAATAGTCATTGTCAAAACGCACAGTTGTCTCATTAATCTTAACAGGAGCTTTAGCCCAAGCAGATTTAAGAACCATCTCTTTATCAAAAGATGATAGAAATCTAACTATAACTGATCTAGGATAGTTTTTGTTAGAGTTAGTATTAGCTATAGATCTATGTGCTCTTTCGATACCAAAAGAGAATGCTTCTGGTAAGTCTAAAGTTTTAGGGAGCCATGTTGTTAAAAAAGAAGTAATATTGTTACCTTCAATATTTTCTGGCAGTCCAAAAATCCTAATGTTATTGCACCTAGATCTATTTTCCAGGTCATCCAGCTTTGTTTGTAAATGTGTATTTTGTTTCAGGAGAAACTCAATGTTGATTTCCTCTTCTTGTATTCTATTTTCCATGTCATTCACAGCTTTTTCTATGCCTGTCATCTGGATCTTCTGTTGTTGCAGGTCTATATGTAACAAGTCTATTTGTTTTGTAGTTTTTTCTATGAAGGTGTCTATTTTAGTATCCATTGTATCCATCTTAGCAGTAAGTTGCTGGATTATAATTATCAGAGACTGAAGTTCTTTCTTGATGCTGGAGTCTTGAGAATTTGTCTTACTGGAACTCATTTCAGACTGATAAACTGACAGGAAAATTTCCAAAGTGATTTCTGACAGGAATATTGTTAAGATTTCCTTTCTTTTTTATATATAGTTCAAGAACTATATAAAACAAACATATTTAGAAAGAAAATTACTTCAAAAATTAATTTTTTAAGTAATTAATTCCTGAAAGTGTAATGAAATTGGTGGAGCTGAAGAAATCTGCTGCTATCCTGTGTTCATCCTTGGCCACCTAGTATGAATTTTCTGAAGGGTATGAAATCTGAAACTGAAATGTCTGTCATTATTTTCTAACTTCAGTCTTTAATGATTTGCCACTAATTTGCCAAAAAAACACAATTTTATGAAAAATGGACCAAAAATGTGATGCAAAAATATAAAATAGCCACACAATACAGCTGGGAACCTGTCAAAGAAGGGACACTTTTTAATATTAGTACTGCTAACTTGAGCAGCTGACAAAATAAAATAATCTGCATGCATTTCTGAAATAAAAGTAATCTATAACTGATTATTACAGTTATTTATTAATTGTAAACCTTCCATGTTTTCTTCCAAAATTGTCATTTTGCGGGGGGATTATTAGGGGAAGAGCAACATTTTGAGCCAAAATCGGGGACAGTTGAGAAGTATGGATATGCCTAATTCTATAAATCAATGTATTTGCATGTACCTCTCAACCTGTTAATGCAGGAAATATGGACAAGGCCAAATATATTGGAGGAACATATAAACAGTACTAAAAATTGCTCTTGTATAAACCGAGACAGTTGATAGAATAACAGGTCTTGCTTTAGCATGCATCTTTCTGAAGGTTATAAAGTCTGAAACTCAGTGTCTGTCATTATTTAGTGACTTCATTCCAAAATGATTTGACACTAAACCACAAATTTTATGAGGAACAAACCAAAAATAAGAAGCAAAAATCTATTCATTCTGAAAAAATCTGGACAGTTGAGAGGTATAGTTCAGCCGGGGCTGTCTTTGAGTTTGCTGCCCTTCTCCCCTCACAAAATCATGGTCTAATGGAGCTTCTCCCCTACAGCCATTCCAATGAGCCATTACTTGGCTATTTCACCCCATTTACCATAAACACTAATGTGCATACTGCTTTATGCCTGCGATGATTTGGACTTCATTTGAAAGTTTTATTTTTCATTTTACAGCGGAAACACTAATAGATATCATATCTGCTTAAACAAGGCAATACAGTCTCACAATGAAAACAGACTTAGCATTAAAACTTCTCTGCCTTTGAAAACTCACATTCATCGAAACAGCATTGAAACACACATTCAAAGAAAATACATTTTGCCAGTGGCAGATAAAGATTAACTTTGGGTTTGGGCTGTTTTCAAATCACAGGTCCCTTGCACACGAAACATACAGATGATCTTTTATACACCTTCCTGATTCTATTAAATTATATTCCTTGCACAATACAGTACAGTTTTAGAGGGCGTTTTAAATTTATTGTTTTGAACATTTTTCCAGTAAGCAATGAAACAAAATGCATGCACCAGTAATGACAAAACTGCCCAATTCAGAACATTTCCATCATAAAAGTCTTCTCAAACTTCTACAGTCCACCAGTATCAGTACATATGCACAATCTCTGAAGAAGTAAATGCATCTAAATAATTCCACATTAAAGAGATCTGTAACTAATGAAGAGGTTGTTGCTAGCAAACAACTTTGTATTTCATTGTTTCATCTACAAATAAAGTGTCTGTTGCCCTTGAGTAATAAATTGCCTGTCTTACACTAAAAAAAATTATAAGCTAGCAATATTGCAATAGGGAATGGATGACAAACTGATAACAGGTTCATAGTTACTAGGTATCTTCGCCAAAAAGGAGAGCAGCATCTACCCCCTTTGCAACACAGTACAGTATCAGCAATGCATTTATCTACTATGGGAGTAGAACCCACAGCCTTCTGCATCAAAAGCAGGTATATCACCTGTTGTGCTATTAACAATGCAAGCCGACTTAGCATAAGCAGCACTAAACTTTTGCTCCCCTGCAGCTCTCAGCTCCCAGCTCCTTGTAAAATCTACTCACTCAGCTGTATCTCTGAACTTTGCAGCATACAGAAATCTGGAAAAAGCCAAAGTTTATTAGCAGTGGGGGCAAAAGCCTAAAAACCAGGAACACATTTAAACATTGCTTGTATAATGTTGGAAAGTTGCTAGAATAAAATGTTGTGTTACCACCATACATTTTACTGCCAAGCCTTAAACCCAGGACCCTGTGCAAAACAGTCAGAGCAACATACCACTATGCCAAATCAGCTATTTTGTGAAGGAGGAAGACAGAAACTTAAATGGTTACCGTTTAGTGAATTCAGTTCTCACCATAGCACAGCTGTCAACCTCTTAACACAAAACACCTGAACAAAGCCAGTAATGGGTGAATACAGCCCCCAAACATTCAGTGAATTCAGTTCTCACCATAGCTCTCAACCTCTTAGCAAAAACACCCAGACAAAGCCAGTAGTGGGGGAATACAGACCCAAACATATTCAGTGACTTCAGTTCTTACCATAGCTCTCAACCTTAGCACAAAAAACCTGGACAAAGCCAATAATGGGGGAATACAGTCCCAAAAATAGGGGCAAATTTCAAATATCTATATTATACACTTAGAAAATTGCTAAAATAAAAGCTTTTGTGTTAGCATGTACTTTCTGAAGAATATGAAGTCTGATATTCAAATGCTTGTCATTTTATTAACATGTGTTAACCAGGAAAGCCTGACTTGGAACAAAAGCTAGTTTTTAGCAGAGGCCCAGGGGAGAAACACTCCAGACAGACGCATGTCTTTGTAAGATGGGAAGGCACTAGAGGAAACCCACACAAACACAGGGAGGGCATGCAGATTCCACACAGAAGGTAAGGCACCCCAGCCACGAATCAAACCAGAGAACCTGTAGCTGTTAGGCAACAATGCTACCACTGCACCAATGCACTACTGACTTTGCAAGGATACAACAATACAGAAACCACAGATTGTTTGAGAACAGAACAAGTATGAGGGAAATCTCTGCATTTTTTTTTTACAAATGGTGGTGGGTAGGGAATTCGGGCTCTTGCCACCTGGCCCAAGATACAGGGTTCAAGCATATTCTCTACCCACCACCATATAGCACTTGGGGCATTACACACACACACACAAACACACACACACACACACACACACACACACACACACACACACACACTTCTAATGTACACATACCAGCAGCATCTGAGTATTGGCTGTCCCCCTCCGTTCACAAACTGCACCAGCTTCTAAAAATAAAATACAAATCCACATCCAGGCAAAGAGTGAACTGCAACAATCCACAGCTGTTTGCACACTCAGAGAGTAATCCACAGCAGCAGCTGAGTATCGGCTGTCTCTGTTTGTGCCGGAATGCTCACTTCTGCTTTCCTGTGTTCTGTTTGAATGTACCAAGACTGCTGACCTTGCAGTCCGATCCCCTTCCAGTCTTCTGGAGCATCAGCAGTCTGCTGCCTTCTTCCTGAATCCAGACTGGGTAAGGCAGCAGTCTGGATTCACTTTCCATGTGCAGGTTAGGAGGATTAGGACTGTACCATTGTGGTTCACAGCTGGGGGGCTGCAGTCCTGCAGTCCCATAGCATGAGCTGCCATTGGTCATACCTTGTCTGCCTTTTGAACTAACTTGTTTTTTTTTTCTTGATGATGGATAAATAAACCATCTCTGACAAGTCCCCTAGTTCTTTGCCAAAAAAAAATTTGAAAGTTTCTTTTTTAAGTAGGCATGATCCAGTATAATTGCCATGAGCATTTAATTTCCTGGCTTGAAATCTATACTTGCATCAAATCTTTCAGACTTGGCATCATTATCTGCACTCTGAATGACACTCAGTGAAATGGTTTCATAAAGATTTTGTGTAGACATCTGTGGTTTGAGTTTAATATGTTTTTCTTTCCACCTTAAACAGATTTGTAAATTTTTTGCAGCCTTACATTGTCACCAACAATGACTTCTAAATCTGGGTAGAGCATGTAGGTGCAACTCTCAGTGCTCATAAAGCACATGGTGCCACCAGGCTTTCTTACAGCAGTGCTGCTCATAGTCCTAAATGGCTGGCATCCACTAGAATTGTGATCAGTTTCTTTATATCTTAACACTTTAGAGTAGGTGCTACCATGTTCAGCTTCTACAACACAGCAAGATTTCCTTGGTTATTCATGCTGCTATCACCACTCAGTGTTTATCACAAGTAATTTTCTCAATAGCTATGACACTTGGGATAGATGCAGAATGTTTGCTATGTATTGTACCATTCCAAGAGATTTCTGCTGGGCATAGTTTCTTCTGTTATATTAATACTGTCCCAATCTTCTTCAGGTCTGGTTTAATACCTTTTTATGTTAGCACATGACCAAATATTTGACTGTATTTCACAAATGACACTGACTTTTGTAATGATCTGAGTTGCTGTAACAGTTTCTTTCATCTTTGGTGATGTTCTGGCTTTGACTTACCCTGCTCAAGTATGTCAGCTATAATATTGAGAAAACCAGTGAATATATCTGTGTAATAGCTCTTTGGAAGCTGTTAGGTGCTTTTCAGATCCTGAATGGCATTCTTAGGAACTGGTATAGTCTAAGATGTGTTAAGGATGCTTAGCTTGGGACTGTTTATGTGGAGCTTCAGTTGTCAGAACTGTGGTTTACACCTAACACTGAGAAGACGTTCATGCTTGGCACCATTGCATACTTCTTCCACTGTTTTGAGAAAGTAGTGCTCATTTATTAGCTAGTTTATGTCACTTGAGTCAATGCATATTCATATTTTGATCAGCTTTATCACAGCAGCCATACTGTTCATTGAATGGGTTGGTTTTATCGGCCTTGTAATCATTCCCACTTTCTTCATTCTTATAAGTTCTTGTGCAGTTCTTTGCCTTACAGACTCTCACTTGAGCAAGACTAACAAGTGCAATTTCTGGGTTCATCTCAATGTTCTAGTGACCTGGGCTACATGTGAAAGCAGTAAATAAATCTACATGTTTGCTGAAAATATTTTTGCAGAGGTCTGTAGGCGTCTGTCTCTTGCTGCCTGTCCTGCTTAATTTCTCACTTGCATGACTATGCATCTCAATGTCCATGTTATTTTTGTGGTTGCTTGATCTATGATTTTGTATTCAGACATCCCTGCAAATGGGTGAGCTTACTATTTGGCACATATGCACATATGCAAAGCACTGTCTGTGGATTTGCAATTATGCTTCACAGTGTAGAGGAGTTGTATCATGCTTAGCAGTTCACATGCAGCTTATCCTAGTGTATTTGCTTGCTAGCTGCAGTCCAACAGTTTGAAGCAATAGTATGTGCTTTAGGCTGCTAATTGTTTGTGTTTGGAATAGGTCACCATTGTAAATAATGGCCAATTAAACTTTCTCTGTATTCCCAGCGTTTTATCGGAACTTTCATCTATAATGTTATACTTGGCTCCTATTTCCAGCCTAAACTCATTATTTTCACTGTTAGTGTAAAGCTCTTCTGTCCCTCCGTTCCATATCTCACAGCAGTATTACACTCCCCTGCTCTCTGGGGCTAATGTCTTTTCTGAACTGTAATCAATTCCAACAAGCAGCTCATGTTTTCTCTGTGAACTTGTACTGCTTTTTGGCTAGTTTGTAGACTCATTCTTGGCAATTATCTGCAACATGTTTCATTTGGCTCTTATATTTGATCATTTGCTGTACAAACTTTGCCAATTTCTAAGACTTGTTCATATAATTACTTGAAGGTGTCTGCTTGGCAGCAGCTGTATCCCATACAACAATTTCTGTTGACCAATTTCCATCTTGCCTGTGCTATTCTCAGCTATGCTATCTCTACATGGATTTTTAATATACTTTCTTATATTTGCATCCTTTTACGATTGATGTTCACCATTATGATCACAGCTGTCCTTTTGCTTTGTTTTTAAATTCACATTTTTTTGTTTTCATTTATGCATATCAAGCTTGTCTGGTACATTTTTCATCTGTATGTTATTTCATGTGGTTTAGATATACCTATTGTTTTGTCTAATTTTACATCTTTCTCTTTCAAAAGTTTTTTTTATTCCTTCACACTCTTTGCTATGACACCCACAGTCCTATCTCTCATCAACAAATGATTCATGGAACTTTACAAACATGGAGTTCTTAGCTGTGTTTGCCATTGGTTTATTTTGGGTCCTGTTTTTTTCTAAAGAATGAATAGTGCACACATGGAATATTGTTTTCTAGGCTCAAATCTTTGTGGCACGGTTTCCAATTCTCAACCAAGTTATGACACTTCTCTGGAGTTGCTTGAGAAGTATAAAGGCATTCTTAGATTGATACTTATTATTTTGTAGTATTTTAATATTTTTTTTTCAAATACACAGATCATCATAAATTTGCTTTAGCATTTCTATTAATTTCTGACATGCTATGAAATTTACAACTTTCAGTTTAGTGGTATTTACACTTCAGCATGATGCAATAAATAAGAGTCAGATACAGAGGCGGGGTTTATGTATCTTTATTCTGGGATAACTCTCGGATATGTATATCTATATTTATATGTGTATATATGTATATGCATATGTGTATATATACATATATAGACATATATTTATGTTTATATTTTATATATATAAATATATATATATATATATATATATTTTTTTTTTTATATATATATATATATATATATATATATATATATATATATATATATATACTAAAATCAGTGCCACCTGCAATCTAATTACTCAGGCTTGTACAAGCTCACCGTCTATATGGGACAGGGGATGAGATTAGCAATAGTCAGTCAGTGAGTGTGCCCAAGCTTTCTTTTCAGAAGATCTCAATTTATTGTATGTGCTGCTGTGGTGTGGGGGGGGGGTGGCCTTCATTTTCTCAAACTGTGTAGAGTAGTCTCCAGTGCTTGAACCTTTTGGAGTGTCCTAAAAGAGCTAGTTAAGCTAAATAAAATTAAATATCAGCTCTTAAAAATGTTATTAAAGTAATGGTTTAGTCTAGGATAGAAAAAAAAACTCAAAAGACTCAGTGTTTTTGTAGTCCAGTTCTTTATTGTATGCAGATGAGTGCTGCTGTACACTATAGTGGATTTTACAAATCAGTGTTTTTTTATGCAGAAGAAAAGTGGGTGGCAACCTGCCTGGAGCCTTCCCTCTGGGAGTGGTTGTGACCAGGTTGCGTGTAGCAGTATTAAAATCACAAGGTTACTGGGGCTTAACCTTATCAGCTTTAATATTTATTCTTCAATGTACTTGGTTATTTTTCAGAGTACTTGGCAATTTTATGTTTACCTAGCTTTACTATAGTCTCATATTGTAAATGTTTAACTAGCTGATTCCCACGGAGATGTTACCATAATTTTTTTCCCTTAATCCCTGATAGTATGTGCACTTATCACCCCAGTAACCTTCTGATTTTAGTGTTGTACTTGATCTATATATATTCAGTAGTAAATAGGCAGATTTGATGAAGATCAACGAAATGACCAGCAGAACAGATATGCACTCCACCACACACGTTTTTTCCTCCTTGAACAACATATCACACAAAATGCATGCAGAACTACTAAAGGGGCAGTAGCTGTCAGTATTAGCACTTGTTCTTTGAGTTTTGTTTTTATTTTTAAATGTGGGATTTTATAAGTATGTGTTTTTTAATTGTGTGCTTTTACTTTTGTCAGGATTAAGATGGCAAAGAAAAAGGTGTTTCTGTTGTTAAAACTTAGAAAGGATAGATCCAATATATCTACACAACTGAAATAAATGATTGCTGCAACTATAGAACATGGTGGAGACCCACCCTGTGACTAATCCTAGAGGTAGGTCACACCCCACCCAGTCACAGCTACTCCGAAAGGAAAGGCTTCAGACAGGTTACCACCTATTTTTCTAATGTATAAAAACCCACAGACTTCTTACATCCAATGTAGTGCACAGTAGCACTTATCTGCCTACAGTTAAGGACTGGACTACAAGACCAGTGAGTCTGCAAGTTTTTTTTTTTTTTATCTATCCTAGACTAAACTGTTATTTTAATTATGTTTTTAAGAAATGACATTAAATTTTATTCAGATTAATTTTATATATATATATATATATATATATATATATATATATATATATATATATATATATAGGTCTAGAACTATTCACTGAAAGCACATTTCACTGAAAGTCAAATGACTGTGCACAAATCACTGAAAGCTCAATTCACTAAAAACTTAATTCACTGAAACACATTTCACTGAAAGTTATGTATGGCCTTTTCCCCACTGTTGTGCGACCCTGGAGTTAGTATATATAGTAAGGTGGGGTGTGGGAGGCAACGCCCTACACATATTTTGGATATATATTAAGTTCAGAAAAGTGTAATTTATTGGAATTGCAAGTATCCATGTATATAGTTCAAAATATTTAAAATAGGTGGGGGAGGCTAAGCCAACCACATCACCCAATGTTGGGGGCGGTGCCCCCCCACACCCCCCCTTACTATATATACTAACTCCAGGGTTACACAACAGTGGGGAAAAGGCCATATATAACTTTCAGTGAAATGTGTTTCAATGAATTGTGTTTTCAGTGAATTGAGCTTTCAGTGAATTGTGCACAAATGTGTTTCAGTGAAATGTGCTTTCAGTGAATAGTCCTAGACCCATATATATATATATATATATATATATATATATATATATATATATATATATATATATATATATATATATATATATATATATATATATATATATATATATATATATATATATATATATATATATATATATATATATATATATATATATATATGTATATATATATATATATATATATATATATATAAATATATATATATATATATATACATATATACACACATACAAACACACACATATATATATATATATATATATATATATATATATATAAATAGATATACTCATATATGTAAATATATATAATAGATACAGATATATGTGTGTGTGTATATACACACATCTATATGCATTTATGTATATATACGGATTCACTTTATAATCTTAAAATACTGAAATCTCGAATTTCAGTATCTCGAGACTATAAAGCCGAACATTCACAATATCGAAACGCCAAACACTCGAAATTCAAAATCGTGACTTTTAAATACACCCTCCACCACACAAACACATGTACATACACCTTCCTACCTACACTACAACATACCAACAAAACACACACAAACATAACAACACAAATACACGCACATACCCTACATATAAGCACCCCCCCACACCCCCGCTACTTATGTATACTAACTCTGAGGTTGCACTAACAAGAATAATACATTAAACACACCACTACACACTCTACATTCCCCTTGCACAAACACACATCACATACATACAAACACCAACACTCTCAACACTACACACTCATACTCATAACCTACACCAAAAACTTCCCAACACACTCACATACACTCAAATACCGACCCAAAACCTTTAAAAAAACAACACTTACCTGAATCTCCAGATATATCCACACAACTGCAGGTAACCTATACCCACAGCACACCGCACCTTACAAACACAGCAAATCCCATGTAGCACTCAACCACAACCTCGGATTCGACATTTCAAATTCGGTCAAGTGCAGTTTTGCTCAACTGTACTTTCTGCACTTTCTTCTTGAGATACTGAAATTCGAGATTTCAGTATTTCAAAAGTGCTTCCATACATATAAACATGTGTGTGTGTGTGTGTGTGTGTGTGTGTGTGTGTGTATGTATGTGTGTGTGTATATATATATATATATATATATATATATATATATATATATATAGGGGGTCTATATTAGAACACTAAACGTTCAAAATTTCGAGTGTTCTAATATCCATCCATTTTCAGCGAACGCTGAAAATATCGAAGAAACAGAAAACCAAATTTTTTCCTAATGAATGAATTCGGTTGTCCATTTCTGTTGCTTCGGTATTTTCAGCGCTGCAGTGGAAAGTTAGGGGTCGGGTTCAGGTAAGTGTGCGATTGTGTGGACATGAGGGTTAGGGCGGGTTATGTGAGTTAGGGTTAGGGCGCGGGTCAGTTAAGTGTGCGATTGTGTGGATGTGAGGATTAGGGCAGGGTAGGTGAGTGAGGGTTAGGGCGCAGGTGAGGTGACTGTGCGATACTGACGGACCTTAGGGTTAGGGTTTGGGTTAAGGTAAGTAGATAGTTAGTGGTGTATGTATAGTTTAGAGTAGGGTTAGGTGTAAGAGTTTAGGTGTTTGTGTGTGGATTGCTGTTTGTTTGGTGTGCTTGTGTTGTATGTATGTGTTTTGGAACAGTGAATTATTTCCCTAGGAAAAAATTCATTGTTTTGAATGTTCAGTGTTTTAAATTTTCGATTCATAGGGTTTGATATTAGAACACTTGAAATTTTGAATGTTCAGTGTTCTAATATAAACCATATATATATATATATATATATATATATATATATATATATATATATTTATACATAGATATATATATATATATATGTGTGTGTGTATATATATATATATATATATATATATATATATATATATATATATATATATATATATATATATATATATATATATATATATATATATATATATGTATATATATATATATATATATCTAGACAGATATACACATACATATACATATGTTCATATACATATTGTGTAGTGCCCCTTTCTACTGCTGTGATATACCTGAACAAGTATGGGTTGTGCTGGAAGAGGACACAAGTCTCCTTTGAGTAGAGGATGCCACATTCCCTTCTTATTAAAGAAAGAGCCACAGAGAGAAAGAGAGAGAGAGAGAAGCAGAGGGATGTCACACAAGTTGGGGGGCCTCTGTGTGTGTGTGTGTGTGTGTGTGTGTGTGTGTGTGTGTGTGTGTGTGTGTGTGTGTGTGTGTGTGTGTATGTATATATGTATATATATATATATATATATATATATATATATATATATATATATATATATATATATATATATATACATATATATAGCGAGAGAGAGAGACTCAGAAGAGGAGATGTTGAACTCTCTGATGGAGAGAGGAAAAGCAGAGCCATGTCATGGTTAAATGGTGCCCAAGGTAAAGTAATTAACTAGGTCCCCCTAGCTATAGCAATATTCCATTGTATGTCTATCTCTTCCCATAAGACTGTTCAAACCTTTTCTTTACCTTTACAATAATTGTACTTATTTGGATTTAATTTAAAACTTTTATTTCAAATTTTACAGCAGAAACACTGACAGCCATTGCTATATAAAAAAAACACCCTCACATTCAAAGCAGACTTAGTATAAACAAAGTAAATTTCTCGTCCCTTGACACACATTTATTGGAAATGTGTGAAGCAATCCATTAAACTAGAGACATGCTGAGATTATTAGTCAAACAACATATAGTGGAACCTATTTAGTGGCTATGTGTACAATGCAGGAATTAAAAATATAAAAGTGTAATGTATTTGATAACAGCCTTTGACAGCCCACTGGGTGCAAGTGTCCCTCTTCAGGAACAGCCCAGGACTTCTGCCGGGAGAAGTTACTTGAGTCACACAAGAAAGAAAAGAAAGGCTAAATGAATCAAAGCCTTCATTTCAGGAATATGCTCATTAATAGTTTTTAGCCCTTTTCTAGTACACTAAGTGCCAGACATTCTGTTGTAGCCCAAACACAGTACACAATACACCCGTGTACCTGCATAAAAACAAGCTAAATTAAAAATGTATTCATGTTCATAGCTTTATGGCTGTTTACTAGGCTAATGACCACAAGGGCCTTTTTAAGCCTAGCCATACATCCCAAATCTCTGACAAGTTCTGATACTCTTGATAAGTGTAAGCATGGGCCTTGGAGGTGAACCATTTACAGATAACCGGTGTCCATTAGAGACATAGGTACTAAACCAGGGATTAACTCTGCTTCACATGGATGGGGAGCCTGTTCCATAGATGGAGTAGTCTCTGGGATACATGCCTATCTCTCCAGGAGGTCCTATTTATATCACAGGTAAGGTTTAAGTCTTTAGAATGGGTAAATCTGGTGCCGTTTGTTTTCTGGATATGCAGGAGGTCCATTAGAGCAGGGTCTAACAATGCCCTGTATGCCAGGCATAGATCTCCCCTCAAAAGCCTAGAGGAGACAGAATACAGGGATAGGGCCTTGAGGTGGTGTGTAGTGAGGAACCTCTGTGGACGTTCCAGTTGTTGGATATGCCTGGTTAGGTACATACCAAAGGGGGCATTGTACTCAATGACAGGTGTGATGAATGCCAAATACAGTGGAACAATGACTTCCTTGGATTTAGATGCCATACCATTGTTTATAAGTTGTGCAACATATAATGATTTCCTCACCACTGTAGACACATGATGATCAAAGGCTAGATTACTATCTATGTGTGTCCCTAAGTCCCTGACAACTGGGTCAACTCTAAGGGGTGTGTTAGCAATATGATAGTTACCCAGGATGGATGACTTACCAAAGGAAACTATTATGCATTCCTTGGCATTTAGTTTTAGTCCATTGCTCTGACACCAGTTGTTTGCCTGTGTCAGCCGCTCCTGGAGAACATTTGAGTCAGTGTGAGATTCAATGACAGCTTCTAATTTGCAATCATCTGCAAATTTAGTCAGGCAGAGACCACTGACTTTTGAGAAATAAATGCCAAAACGGAGTAATCCAAGGACTGATCCCTGAGGGACTCCATCTGTGAATGGCCTCTTTGTAGAGGTGGACTCCCCAATTCTAACTTCCTGGGTCCTGCCTGTGAGCCATACGAGTTTGTGCCTAATCTCTTGAGTTTGTAAACAATGCCTGAGTGGAGTATTGTGTCAAATTCCTTGGCCAGGTCAAGGTAGCCAGTGTGAACGATTTTGCCGTCATCCATTGCTTTGGTGACATTCTCAAAGAAGTCCACCAGGGTGAGTAGGCATGATCTGCCCTTGACAAAACCAAACTGGGTTGGGTCCAGTGTATGGAGGTTTACTATATCTCTAGTGATCATCTCCATGATAATTCTTTCCATGGCTTTACATATAAGACTAGTGAGACTTATGGGTCTGTAGTTTCCAGGGTCTGTAGATGGCCCACCTTTGTGCAGAGGAATGACTGTTGCCTTTCTCCATTCATGAGGCATGAAGCCTGTTTGGAAGCAACAGTTAAATAGTAATTCCAGAGGCCCTGACAGGTCATGCTTCATGCTATTTAGAAGGCATCCTAGGATATTGTCTGGGCCCATTGATGCAGTGCACTTGGTCTTAGAGCGAGCGTTAAGGACCTGTTCCCTAGTGATAGTGGGGGGAGTTATATTTGATGATATTTCCTCAGGGAATGTCTAGGAAGAGAGAGGTGTAAAGTTGGAGCTGAATTTATCTGCCAGGTGGTTTGTTATATCTTCTGTCTCAGTATAGGTGGCTGCATTTACAATGAGCTCTGCACACAATCATGTATTGCCTTTGAAGTTGCGGACATAGCTAAATAATGGTCTGTGGTTGTCCTTGGCCTGGGAGGGCAAACATACATCAAATTTGTGTTTGGTATACTTTATTTGTCCACTGAGTTGTTTGTTAAGTTTGCTGAGAGTGTTTTTATCCTGCTGGGTGCTGCACCCCCTAATTTTTGCCATGGTTTTCTTCCTCCTGTTATACAGCTGATTGATTTTGTGATTCCACTAGGGTGGCTTGTTTTTTTAGATAGTTCTGTACTTCTTCCTGGTGGGTACAGCTGCCTCTATGCAGGTGTTAACATGCTTGTACAGGGTTTCTGTGAACAGTTCTGCATAGGCAGAAGTGTTCTCAGGGTTTATGGGGGCTTGACATTTTTCCAGGTTCTCACTTAATAGCAGGAGATTGGCCTTAGAATAGTTGCTGAATAATCCAGGTTTAGCTGGGGAACCAGGTTATATTTTTACTTCAAAAGAGACCATTTTGTGATCTGACCTTATCAGGGAAGGCATTACATGGGGTGTGCATGACTCTCCCATACTAATGAGGACCAGATCCAGTATAGTTGCACCCCTGGTTAGTGTATTGATTATCTGGTCCAGGGAGTTTGTGTTTACAAAATCCAGGAATCTCTGCGCATGTACATTTGGTGTCATATAGGATTCCCAGTTAATAGTACTGGGTTGGATGGTTAGTGTTTCTAAAATGTTTAAATACACGGTATGGGTTTCCTGAGTCATAGAAGGGGACCTATAGCTTGCAAGGAAGTGGTATTGGATTTTACCTATGGTGATTTGAACATGGAGCAGCTCAAGTGAATTGTCCTATCAGCTTTGAAGTACATTTATTTTTGATGTAAACAGAGACACCTCCACCTTTAGTCCCTGCCTGTGAAGTAGCTGGCCTAAATGTGTGGAAGGCATTATAACCTTGCACTGTTGGTTTGCTCTCCATGGCTTTAAACCATGTCTCTTTGTCCGCACTGACTTCAGCATTCTCTAGGGTAAAGAAAACTTCTAGGGAGTTTAGTTTTTTGTTTAGACTCCTAGCATTGAGCAGTAATACCTTTAGATTTTTTTGGTTTTGATTTGCTATGTCAGAAGTACTTTCAGTTTGACATTGCCTAAAAAAGGCACTATGGGGGAAGACAATGTTTTATCTGATATTCAAAAGCCTAGAGGGGAGAGATACAGACCATCCCTGGCAAAGCAGCGTGGTCTGTTGACCATCTCCTTTCATGCTAACAAATATTGCACCCCCTTAGAATGACACCAGAAACTAGGCCATTTGTTAAAGTCAATCATCGTTTGTTCATATTGTGGCATCATCCTTAGAGGAGGTAAAATGCTGCTCAGTACTAGGCTCATACCAGCCAGAGACACATATTCCGAGAGCTCCATGATGTCTTTCTTCATATAGTCTAGAGAGGTACGTCTCACATCATTTACTCCCACATGAACTATGACTGAGTCATATTGGTAATTGTGGTCCAATGACCTGAGTGCAATTGTAATGTGGCAGATTCTAGCCCCTAATAAGCAAATGACAGTAACTTTCTCCTTACTCAGCCTGGCTAGAATGTTGGATTGTGTGGTGACTTGTCTTATGGGCTTGGAGTTAGAGGCTCCATGAGATGTAGCTCTATGTTCTGATGTGTGTGTTGTTGAAAAAGTGCATTTGAGGATGCTGTGGATATTTGTTATACATACTTCATCTAGGAGGTCCTTGTGGTTTAGGAAGGTAACAAGTAAGTGCCTCAGCATATGTGGATCTATATGTCTGCTTAGTTGTGCGTGATGGGTGCAGCAGTGTACTACTGACAACCTTATTGACATTAGGAGTACTTTTATATGAGACCTGTGAGAGCTAATGTTTAAAACATTAACATTAAACTTGTAGACTTTATGCTGCCCTGTTTATCCACAGCCAGATAAACATACTGTCAACAGTCAACAGAACAAGTAAACCAAGGACCATGGCCAAAGAATATAAGTCATATGATGATCCATCAGTTTACTACAATCAATTCCTTCCTTCCTTTACACCATAGCAACTATGAAATACAAGAAGCAGCCATTTACACACATATACATATAACACAAACACAGATGTGACTGTCAATTTCATCCCTTTGTATAACTATGTACATATCAGATGTTTAATTGTGATCAAATGAACCAAGAAATACATAAGTAATGACTTAGAAGTGAATTTTAGCTTGATGCTGTGAGAACCATACAGTGTACCTCAATACACCCGCCATGCCCTGATAGTGTCTTAATTTAAAAATCAGAGACAGCAAGCAAAATCAGGAAAACAGTTTAAAAATTGGTCTTATTTACTTAGAAAGCTGCTAAAATAGCAGGTTTGTGTTAGTAAGCATTTTCTGAAAAGCATAAAGTCTAAACCTTACATGCCTGTCATTATTTAGTGACTAGAATTCTCAACAGTCTTGCAGAAAGACACACATTTTATGAGGGACATGCTATAAATGATAGGAAAAGAATAAGGGATATTTGAAAACAATAAGCTCTTCATATGAGCGTACAGACACACACACACAAAACATGTACACACATTCACATCCATCAATTACAGCCACTTGCATGACTGTACACCTCATATATCTGCTTGAGATCAATCAAATGAATAATTTCATAAATAGTGGCTCAAAATACTTATCTCATCTTGCTTCTGTCAAAACCCTACAGTGAAACCCACTGCAAATCTCTCATGCCCTCTCAGCTTCTTAACTCAAGAATCAGGAATAAAGACACAAAATCAGGAACAGATTTTAAATACTCCTTTTATATACTTATATAGTCTCTAGAATAACAAGCTTTGCATTAGTAAGCATTTTCATGAAATCATAGACATGAAAAGAAAATATTAATTATTTTCTGGGCAGTGAATGAAAGACCACCAGTACACAATGCTGGAATCATTTCTCCTGGACAATCAAGAACCTGTGTATAGATGGTATTGAGTTTTCCCTTAATACCTTTTTCCATTCAGCTAGAAAACCTGCAGCTTGACAGGAAGTACTGGATTTGTGTCTCAAATGATATTTAATATTTTTCTTCACTTCTGTGATATTAGCAATGCCTGAACAGAGGGCTATTCTGTGTGTGTGTATATGTATATATATATATATATATATATATATCTATATATATATATATATATATATATATATATATATATATATATATATATATGTGTGTGTGTGTGTGTGTGTGTGTGTGTGTGTGTGTGCGCGTTTGTGCATGTGTTTATATATTATCAAAGCTCTATGTCTAACATATACTTAACTTTTCTGCTTCCTAGTGAAATGTATTGTACAAATTGTGTTAACAAAACCACTTTTTCTTACAGATCAGCATCTTCATGACTCATTTATCAAATTATGGCAATGATCGTCTTGGGCTTCACACCTTTGTCAACCTTGTCAACTTTGTGGGCAGCCGAACCAACCTGAAGCTGCAGTCGCTACCCCCAGTGCAGTTGGCACGCAAGTATTTTGAGCTCTTCCCTGAGCAGATGGATCCCCTTTGGCAGGTAGGAACAAATTGTACACCATTTTGCTACTCATCATTAGGGATATGCATATGCCATAAAAACAAATGGTGGCAAGTAACACTATACCATATGACTAAGATATGTTTATAAATGATCTCATTGTACAGGGGTTTTGCTAGTCATGCATGTATGTTTGTAAGAGTGTGTGCATGTATGTGGCAGTCCCACTGAGACTGGCAATGAATATGCTCTTTATTGTGGTCTTTCTCATCTATAGAAACTTTTTAGGTGGCAAACACAGTTGATACGCAAATGCATAAAGTACATTTGCACAGTTTACACATTTACTCATGAAAGGCACAGTTCAAGACCATTTATGCTAATGTGCAATGGCCACAAATGAGCTTAAGCAAATAAGCAAATAATGAGATGCTAGGGAAAATTATATAAATTCTTGTATGTTAATAAGTCCTTCTCCCATCTTTCTGCAATTCATAATCATAATCGGCTGTGTTTCCACACTGTCCACAGATTCATTATAAAACATAGAATCACACTTCGTCTATCTACTCTGCAATCCACAATGATACTTTCCCTTGTTGCTACCATTGATATTTCGTGGTGCCAGTTACTTATCTTACCCAAGTCAAAACCATTGTCTTAGTGAGCATTGTCCCCACGGCAGTACTTGGGTGATGAGTGGCCTTCCTTCCCCCATAGATACTAAGGTAGCTACAGCTTTCACTATACTTGCCATGGAGACCATCCAGACACAGACAGCAGACACACTTAGTATTTCACAGGCGTCTGCCTCAAGGATACTTCGGCAGTTCCTGGATGTACTTTTCAACATGTGTGGATCCATACCTCTATTTCCTAGTGTCTTCTCAAGACTGAGCCAGGACTAAGCATGCCTTTTATGGGGTGGCACATTTCCCTGAGATGCTTGGTGTGAAAGACTGCTCCCATATTGCAATTATGGCCCCATCTGGTCCATGGGTGAGTGGCACCATAGTAGGAAGGGTTACCATTCCATCACCTGTTAGGTAGCGTGTGATGTGTGGGCTACATCACCAACGTCTCTGTCCAGCATCCTAGCAGTGCCCACAATTCCCGTATCTTGCAGACTTGTTCACTCTGCTTCTTCTTCCTGCATGGTAGAATGTCCTGTGTTCATTTTGTTTAGAAAAATATATTTTTTTGTCATTTAAGTAGTTATCCATGGTTAAATATATTTCTTCATTTATTTGTTTTGTTGCCTCCCCTCCCACTTCTCTTTCTGTCCCTCTCTATTTTCCTTTCTCCCCACATGATGCTGGATATCTACTGGAGCCATTGCTCATGACACCAGTGAGAAATCCCAGAGGAACTGAGGAAGATAAGTTTAATACAGCCCTGTTACAGACCTGTATCATTATTTAGTGAGTATTTGCACATTGAAAAGCAGATTTAGATGCCTGGATGAGTACTGGGGTGTCCTTCAATATGACAGAACTACTGCATGCTTACCTCATGTTGCACTCTGCACAACATGATCATGCATTGGTCTAGTGGTGAAGTGAACCAAGCTGTCATAACAGCTCCCAGTTCCAGTCCTACTGTTGCTAACAATGACCAGCTGGCAGCAGTAGAAAGGGACCCCATGCATCAGGCTCATGCACTGTATATGGCTAAGGAGGTAAAGAGATGGTGTCTATTTCAAAACTACGGACCATAAAATTCAGCTTAATGTTTCTTTTTTTGCAGAAAACACAATTGCAACTGATGCTTACAGTGATATGTGTGGGTTATGCTGTGTGGGGCATGGTCTACTGTCAATGTTCATTAGATGTTCGCTCTTATCTTTAAATAACTTTTTATTTCAGAATATGAACTCATTTTATTGTTTATAAAAGTCATGCCTTAGTGCTCACTGGCAGCAGTTCAGTGATGTCATAAGGCATCATGTGAGGAATACTTACATTTTTAACTGTTTCGCACATTAAATTTTACTTAAGGACTTTACTCAAGTATACATATTCTGAATCTCATGAAATGGTAAAAAGTGTTATTTCAGTATTTGACTGCTTTAAAACTGCCTTGCATTTTACATGCGTTCAAACCTTGCATGTGAATGGAAAATATATCACATGCTGTTTTTGTTAGGCAATGTTTCCAAAGTTTTTATTATTAGATATTGTAAAGGATTTACTGTTCTCTCTCAAGGTACCACACATCAGATTATTTCATTTTCTCACACACATGTTGTGTCTTCAGAGACATAAATCATTATTTATGCAGTGGTGAGGGTGGAGTGAAAACAGTGCTAATTGACATGGTAGGATACTCACATAATCTTTTTTATTTTTTAAGTTGTGTTTTTCTTAATAGTGTAAAATATTTGTTTTATGTTCTGGGTAATTATTAGCTGTAACATTAATGAATTAAAAGACTTGATAATGCACAGGCTATTAATGGCATAAATCATTGCAATATGAATATTATGACATACAGCTTTCTTTCAAGATATTTCCTTTAATTGTAAGCAGTACCACTACCGAAATGAAATGCTTACAAATATAAAGCATTCTGCAATATTTATTTATTTATTTTTCTTAATAACTCATTGCATTTCAAATTAAATATTGGCATCTCTGTGTAAAAGTCAGATTGTAAGTATCTGTAATGTGCTGCCTGAGTCACAGTAGGTCAATATCAAATGTGCACACTTCTCCTAAAGATATGCTAGGTGAAGGGAGATATGATCTTGAGGAGAGCTATCGTGACCTGGATGGTCTCTTGCCGTGATGTCATAACCTATTTGGTGCAGGTGATCCTACAGATACTGACTTCACAGTGCTGTGGGACCTCCACTGAGAGGTTCTGCTATTTGCAGATAAACACTGACATGGTCTGCATGAATTCTTTTGTCTTTTTTCCTCCCTACTATTTCCACTACCATCTTGAGAAGCACTAGTACTGTGATGTGATATAAAACCATGAGTCCGGATATTACCCCATTTTCTTCCCATTCCAAAACCGATTCCTATTTGAGTCGTGCAAGTTCTCACCAGTGTATAAATGAAGGCAGACATGGCTGCCTGCTATACCACCATACTATGGGCTGATGTTACCACATTGTTATCTCTACTCTCTGCCATTTCCATGTAGGGCTGGACATCCTTATGTACACCCCTGAATATTGACCATTTCTATCTAACTGTCCATGACAGTGCACTCAGCCTTAACAATGTCACAGCACGTTTGTGGCTAAGTAGCCAACTCTTTATGTCTTTCCTAGGGTAGCTGTGATATATGCCTGTATCGTGCACCCCTTTTAAAGATGATACTGAGGACACTCTTAATTCTGAATTTTTTGCCCCCATCTTGAAGGTATTTATGTGTGTTTGGAGATAGTGCAGATGTGCACAATTTTTCTCCCTGTATAATCTGTAGTGTAATATCAGCATGAACTTGACTTTGGGATATACTGTCACTTCCTGTAGAGTTACTAACATGTTGTGGGCAAGGATGTAGCCAGGCATACTCTTTGTACTCAATTGAGTACATTTGTTTCTGAGCATCATATCAACATGGCTTTTTTCATAGGTTCATAGGTTCATAGGTTTATACTAGGCTATCTGCCCCAAGGCATTTATAAGCCTAGCCCAAATTTTTGTGGCTTACGCCACCCCTTATATGAAAAAATACTGTACCCATTAGTTTGTTGTGCCTCTGTCCAGCAGTGACACACAGATGATTCCCGGGGTAAACCTACGATCTCCCATCCACAGGTCAAGATTTCTCTTGAACAGAGCCAGCGAGGTGCTCTGCCTCACATGGACCGGGACTCTATTCCACAGCATAGGGAGTCTCTGAGTGATAAATCTATCCCTCCAGCACGTCCTATTTATATCCGTGCTAAGGTTTAAGTTGCTTGCTCTAGTGGTTTTGGTGGATTTGGATTTTTTGAGGTGGAGCATGTCCATTAATTCCGGGTTGGACATGGCCTTGTATGTCAGGCACATGTCACCTCTGAGCAGACGGTATGCGACTGAATAGAGCTGGAGTTTCTTCAATCTGGCAGCATATGACAGATTTTGGAGTCCCTTTATCCTTTTGGTGAGAAACTTTTGGGGTCTCTCCAATTGCTGCAGATGTCGGGCGAGATACATCCCGAATGGGGCATTGTACTCGATCATTGGTCTGATAAGTGAAAAGTACAGGGGAACAATGACCTCACTAGATCTGGATGTGAATCCCTTCATGATCAGGTGGGCAATGTAGAAGGTCTTTCTAACCACTTTAGCAACGTGAGTGTCAAAAGAAAGGCCACTGTCAACCTGGGTCCCCAGGTCCCTGATAACCTCTTCTGTGCTTAGTGGATTGCCACCTATATGGTAGCTTGGGGTTACCTTGTTTTTCCCGAAGGGTATGACTATACATTTTTGGCGTTTAACTTCAGGCCATGGCTCTGGCACCAGCTATCTGTTTCCGTGAGTCCCTTCTGAAGGATATCCGTGTCCGATGCACTTTCCACTATGGCCCAGTTTGCAGTCGTCTGCAAACTTTGTCAGCCAAAGTCCTCCCATGTTGGCCTGTACTTCTGAGAAGTAGATGCCGAACAAAAGGGGCCAAGGACCGAGCCCTGTGGGACACCACTTGTGACCGGCTTGGAGTCTGACATAGCGCCAGCAACTCTAACCATGTGGGTTCTGTCCTTAAGCCAGTTTGCAACCCATCTTGTGACATATGGGTTTACATTTAAGCTGGTAAGTTTTTCTACAACACCCGAGTGGGGTATTGTGTCGAAAGCCTTTGCAAGGTCAAGGTAGGCTGTATGGACTGCCTTTCCCTCATCAATGGCCTTGGTGACTGTTTCAAGAAGTCGACCAAGTTCAAAAGGCATGATCTTCCCTTGACGGTTAAACTGGGTCGGGTCCAATGTCAGCAAGTCCCCTATATCTTTGTTTATGAGCTCCATTATGATCCTCTCCATAGCTTTGCAGACTAGACTTGTTAAGCTTATGGGGCGGTAATTACCAGGGTCCGTAGAGGCACTGCCTTTGTGGAGTGGGACCACAGTTGCCGTACGCCACTCCTTGGGCACGTATCCTGTGGTAAGGCTGAGATTAAACAGCTGCCTTATGTGCGGGTTTAATTCCTCATTTAGCTCGTGTAGCACACAGCCGGGGACACCATCCGGTCCCATTGATGCTGTGTTTTTAGCTTTAGAGAGAGCAGCTTTCACCTGCGCATTTGAGATGTCTGGGAGGCTACACTCCGCTGGGATAGTTATCTCTCCTTTAGGGGGGGGGGGTGAAGTTTGCACTGAACCTGTCTGCCAGTATGTTGGCAACGTCTGTGGGTTCAGTGATTTTTGTATCATTTTGGACTAATTCTGAGCATATCTGGGAGTTTCCACCCAGGTTCCTAACATAGCTGAAAAAGGCCTTATGATTGTCCTTTGAATCCATGGCAATTTTTCTCTCAAAATTGGCCTTAGTTGATTTTATGAGTGCTCGTACTTTTTTTACTAATAATGATCAGGGGTGACTTCCCTTTTATGGATTTTGTTCTATCATGTAATAGCTTTCTCCTCTTATTGTAAAGTTTGTTAATGGCTGGGGTCCACCAGACTGGACGTTTGCCCTTTGTGGAAAGAGTCTTGGTTTTATTTGGGATTGCCTGATCCATGCAGTCCTGGAGGTGTTCATAGAAAGCATTTGTAAGGGCTTCCGCAGCTTGGGTTGTGGTTTCCACTGTCTCAGGGGCCTTGAAGGATACCACACCAGTCTTGAGTAGTGTGAAGTTTGCTTTAGAGAAGTTCTTCACTGTGGTCTTTTTTGTTTGGGGTGGGGGCGGGATGTGGATTTCCAGTGAGATTAGTTTATGATCAGATCTCACCAATGAGGGATATACTTCCGGTGTGGAGCATTTTGTCCCCATGTTTGTGATAATGAGATCTAGTATATTTTCTCCTCTCGTGGGAACAGTGACTAGCTGTTCCATGGCATTTGAATTTATGAACTCCAGGAACTGTTGGGCTAGAAAGTTAGGGCTTGAGTAATGTTCCTACTCTATATTCGGGTAGTTGAAGTCACCCAATATGATGGTGTTTGGAGATACATTTATACCCTCCAGTGTCTTCAGGAAGGCTGTGTGGGGTTCCTGAGTTTGAGAGGGTGGCCTGTAGCATGCTACAATTTGTAGAGCAGTTTTGCCTATGGTTAGTTGCACCTGGATGGTTTCCGAAGCTTCGTGCGTTACCACCAACCTGGAGGTGTGGGTATCCTTTATGAATATGGATACAACCCCTCCTTTTGTGGTGTGGTCCGGGTTTTGGGGCCGGAACGCATGATATGAGGTAAAACCTAATAGTGCCAGGGTGCTCTCAGGAGCCTTGAACCAGGTTTCAGTTACAGCACAGACATCGATGTTCTCCATACTGAGAAGGGCCTCGAGTGCGTGCATTTTGAGATTTAGACTTCTGGCATTGAGCAGCATTACCCTCAGTTTCTTCCCATTTTTGTTTTCTAGGGTGGTAGGTTTAGAATTTGAGCCTTGCCTAAAAAAGGCACTATGGGGGTGGCAAGAGCCTTAGCCAATATCCAGAATCCCAGGGGTGACAGGTGCAAGCTGTCCCTTGCGAAGCAGCGTGGCTTGTCAAGCATGTCATACCAGGCAGACAGACACTGGATCCCCTTTGAATGACACCAGACATTAAGCCAATTGTTAAAGCTGATCATCTTGTCTCTATATTGTGGCATCATTCTTGGTGAAGGAAGGATACTGCTCAGGGTTAGGGTCATACCTGCCTGGGCTACATAATCAGAGAGCTCCTCTATGTCTCTTTTCATGTAGTCCAGGGAGGTACGTCTCAGGTTGTTCACACCAGCATGGACAATGACTGTGTCATATTTGTACTTGCCATGGAGTGACCCGAGTGCTTGTGTTATGTGGCGGATTCTAGCACCCAATAGGCAGCTTACTGTGACCCTCTCCTTGTTCAGCACATATTAGGTCTACAGCAGTTTAAACAAATGTATTTAATGGCAGGTACATAACTGATCATCTAAAAACTATATTTTTAATAGTTTTATGGGAAACAGCTGAAAACATAATTTACATTTATTAAGTGTTTGGGGGGAACAGCATTTTGAGAGGTGTCCATTTTTAAGTGATAGATTTACAAGGGGGAGGTAGCAATAAGAGCTTGCGAGTACAAAATGGAATTTACTTGCTACACCCCTGGCTGTGGAGTGTGAGATCCTGTCATTACACCTGGGGACTACATGCCACTTTCCTCAGTCTGTCTCATAGTCATAATATAACTATGTCGTCATCATCACCATCAGTCATTCTGCTACTGATATCCTCTAAATGTAGTGGTGCAGTGGAACTGCTCACTTCTACTGCTGACCCTGTAAAGAATTAATTGAATACATCACTACTCAGCTACAGGCACACACTACTGTATGCTGTGTAAGGAGGTGTGATGGATGCTTACCCTGCGCACTCTGTTCAATGTCATTATGTGCAGAAGGGGAGGGTTCACCTATCAGTAGTAATTGTCATGTGTTACATATAATCATTCCATTTCAGCATTTGCATATCTGTGTAAATATCTTACTGTTGTTAAACTAACCTTCCTGAGCAGATGTCTGTTGATGCTGCAGGTGTGGGTAATGGCCATTGTCCACACCACCTCATTGCCATCATTGTCTGCTTCATAATCACTCTAAAACAGACAGGAGGTATTCCTCGTCAACTGTTAAAAGGAGTAAGTGTTTCAGATCCCTCCCAATAGTGCTACAGGCAATTGAGTTCTGCCTTGCCTTTGCTCTGCTATGTCCAACCATATTGCTGGCCCTCTTCCTGTACTGTGTTAATCTGCAGTTCCTTCCACCAACAGTATTAATATCCATAACTACTTGGTTCCAGGTCATTGTCCTCTCAGCTTGTTTTGGTCTTCCTGTTCCAAAAAGGCATCTGACATCCATCCTAAGTGTTGCCATGAGGATGACATTTTCCTCGTGGCTAAAAGTGTCCTTTTTCTGCCTGGTTCCTTCTTGCTGCATCATTCATTTACCTAAAACAACATGCTGTGGTCATATACTGAAATTCTTGATCCGGTTATCAGTCAAACTACACAGCAATGAAAGCTTTCCTGCTTTAATCAGCTGAGTCCAAAAGCATGTATGGTGGCACAACATCCATATTGATATACACATACTGCAATCCCTAGTTTTGTGTTTGTATTTAGTTTATGCTGAGCAGCTGTAAAACTCCTTCATTTTTGTGTGTCACCTGGTCCCAGCTTTTGATGAGGCAAGTACGAGAAAATAGTCTGCAATGTTTCAGCCCATTTTATGTAGTCTGTAGTAGGTTTTACCATGTAAAGTGAAAAAGAATGCAATGCAATGAGCCACTAAATCAACAAATATATAAACAAAGTTATATTGAAGTAAAGGTAGAGTGGCACAGAATAAGATTCTTAGTAAAGTGCATAGTGATTGGCATTCAGTTTAATAACATTGATGTAGCACTGAAATTAGTAGTTGTCTACCATGGGATGATCAGCTTAAGGAAGACAACTAGGTAGTTAATCTCCTTAATGACAGCTCCATAGCAGAGTGTGTTTGGGTGTGTTATATAGCAAATGGGTTACTGATGGAATTAAAACTTTTGGAGCAGTCTGTGTAAGTGTGAAGATGAAGACAGAATGAATATGACAATGAAGATGGTGATGTAATGAAGATGACATGAAGATAAAGCTGATCAAAATGATGAAGATGAATTGATGATCATGAAGCTAAGAATAGAGATGAAGATACAGTTGGGATGATGAAGATTATAAATGTGATGAAACTGCGAGGAACATAAGTATGAAGATGAAGTCAATAAAGATTAGAATGATTATGCTTTTTTAATTTCGCCAAATCTTTTAGATTTCTAATAACATGATAGGAATGGACCCCATTCCTAAGACAAAGTACGATTAAAGTTCATGAAATTAGTATTGTTTCAATATTTGATGTCAGCCAGAAGTGCTCTGCACAGCACCCACAATGTGCCTAGTCATGACTCCTGCAATTAATATGGAGTTACATGTATTGGTAACATGTCTAAATACGATTGTAAATTATTTTTTATAAGACCCGTTGCTCTTATTACTATTGGAACTCTCTAGGTATCTTTCTTCCACATTGCTCTCATTTCTGCCTGCAGATCCTGACATTTTATGACTTTATGTCTCTCTGTACGCAAGACACTGCAGTCACTGGGTGTAGCGATTTCAATGATCAATGCTACTTTTGTCTTCTTTTCTTGAACCACGGTATTCAGTTTTCTAGCATCTGTCTTTTGAACTGTTGGTAATGGATGATCCCATGTGATATAGACTTCTTCATTTTCTATGATGCTTTGTGGCTAATGTTTCCAGTGCTTTTCAGCTATTTCAGTATTATAATGTTTGCACAATCCTCAGTGCAACAGTCTCGCCACATTATTATGCCTTTCAGTATACAGTCCTTCTGCCATTAATATGTCGCAACTAGCAATGAGGTGTACAAATGTTTCCAATTCAGTTTTACAAAACCTACATTTGTCTATTTCTCCCACATGTTCAATGGACTTTATAAACCAACTTGTACGTAGCCCACTATCTTGGGCCACCATTATTAATCTTGCGTCACTTGGTTTGAATTCACCTTTCCTTAACCATTCCTGTGTTCGTTCCTGATCAACATGAGGTTCTTCCAGAAGTTTTCTATACTTACAACTATATTTATGCTTTTTCCACATTTCTTGCCTTCTCATCTGATCCTTCCCCTCATATTCTTTCTTATCGTTTTTGTCAGATTCAGTTGCTGCCTGATTTTTATCTACTTCTGGTTTGATTTCCATTCCTGCTAGATTAAGCAGAGAAGTCATCTTAGATTTATTCTCCTCATGTTTCAAAACTTTCACTACATTTGGGTCTTGTGAGGTCAGCAGATATGTGTGGAGTCCCATGATTGCAGATCTATACATATAATAAATTTCAAGGAGGGCCATCCCTCCTTCAGAACGGGGAATATATTTTCGTGGTATGCACCGATTTTTATAAATCATATGGTGAGCATGAAGTATCCTTCTTGTTTTCCTGTCTAATCTATCCAAAATGTTTTGGGGCCAGTCAGTCACTCCAAAACTGTAAGTTAGGACAGGAAGAGCAAATTGGTTTATAGCTTGAATTTTTTTCCTAGATGTCAGTGCTGTTTTCAGGATTAATTTAAGTCTTCTGAAGTGTTCCTTACCAAGTTTTATTCGCATTTGTTCACATTTTATTGTTGATCCTTCATCAATTCCCAAATATTTATACACTCTTTCTTCCTCAAGTTCTTTTATAACACATTCTTGTCTCAAACTGCAGTTTTCCTACTTTAAAGGTTGCTTTTGCACATTTATCAAGACCAAATGACATTCTTATATCATCTGAAAAGGTTTTGTCAACTTGCAGTTGTGCTTTCAGTTCCTCATCTGATGAGCTATACAGTTTTTAAATCATCAACAAAGAGAAGGTGGGAAGTCTTTACACTTTGTTTTTTTCTAGGAACCAGATTATAGCCATGGCTTAAGCTGTTGAGTAAGCATCTTAATGGATTAAGAGCAAAGCAGAATAGAAACAGTGACAGAGTCACCCTGAAATATCACCTTTGAATTTTTATCCCTGGAATAATAATTTGTCCTTTATCATGGCTTAATTGCAAAGTGGTCTGTCACTGTTTCATGGTCACTGTAATATAGTCAATCAGTGTGGGGTGTCTTATACATTTTTAAGCACGCTTTTATCCACGAAAGAGGGATACTATCAAATGCTTTTTTGTAGTCAATCCATGCCATACTAGATTCTTCCCCTTTTTTACAGTTCTCCACTATGACTTTATTTAACAACAAATGATCCTTTGTTACATATGACTTTCTTTTATTGCCCTTTTGTTCTACTGCCATAACTGAGTTTTCTTCTAAATGACTATAAACTCTGTTGGCATCAATTTCCATGTATAGTTTATACGTCATTGGAAGGCAAGTTATTGGGCTGTAATTTTTAGGGTAGCTTGCATGTTCACCCTTAAGTAGGAGCATTGTTTCGTCTGTTGTTAGCCAGGTTGGTGTCTGTTCAAAGATGTTAATACTTTTAACTAGAAGTTAGGTACCGCATCTGGACATGGGGTTTTCCAATTAGAGGCTTTTCTTAACTTTGTTTCAATCTCTCTGGCTGTTACTTCATCCTATTTCATATCCTGTACCTTTAAACTTCTTATTCTTTCTTTTACTTCTTTTGTCCATTTAGCATCTTTGTTATGTTCCACAGGATCTTCATAGATACTTCTCCAAAATGTATCTCTTTCTTCTTTTTTTTTTTTTTTGGCGGTCTTTCAATTCCTTTTACCTTGTTTCCCATTTCTCTATAAAACATTTTTGGGTCATCAATACATTGCTTATTTTGTACTTTTCCTTTATATTTATCTTCGTATCTTGTAAGTTTTTCTCCCTGTGCTGAAATTTTTAGTTTGTTATTTGTGATAGTGCGTGATAGATCCTGGTCTGCTCTAATATTGCACATTGCTTTTATCACATCTATTTGTTGATCTACTCCCTCTTCTGTAGTCTTCTAGCAATGACACTTCTTGTCTTAATTGCTTTATAGTTTTCTCTATTCGATACTTACATGATGGTATTTGATTTCTTCGCTTCTCTCCCTCACTACCCTGTGTTCTTGTGGTAGAACTTTATCAGTTATTAATTTAGCTGCACAGTAATATATCCTGTTTACTTCTGTTATATCGCATGGATCTCTATGAACAGTGCTAATTACTGTGTTCATTTGTTTTATCAGACTTCTGACTTTTTGGGTTTTATTAACGTTCAGCAGTCTATTTCTTTCATTGATCTTGATATATCTGTCCATGTCTATTAAATCAAGCAATTCTTCTCTTAGCTCATTTTCTTCCAAACTGAGGGCACATCCCTTGTTTTCCAATTCCTGCAGGCATTCTATAGAAGGTTCTATAGCATCTTCATGTGACACAGTCTCATCAACTTTATCGTGTGCCATCCATTGCTCTATCAGGGTCTATATCACAATGTCGAAGATGCAGTACTTCTGTGCCCCCCACACCTCCCCTAACTAAATATACCAACTCCGAGATTGCACTACAGTTTACAAAACAGCAAACTATGGGAGGCGGGCAAGCGATTTCTTTCCTAGGGAAAGAAATTGCTCACATGCCCCTTCGCTGTTTTCAGTTTTTGTTATTTTATGTTTGGCGAAGATGCATTTGAAATTATGTGTCTTCGATGATCTAATAGGAACCCGCTCTATCATATGGGAACTCACTGGCCTATCACTCCTCCACATTGACTGCATCAGAGTTTCCACAGTTTTCTGTTCCTTCCCTTGCTGTCTAGCTCCGGCTGAACGTTTATACTGGTTTCCTATGGAAGGCTCCAAATTATCTTCATATGTTACCTGACCAATTGATTCCTGTTCCACTGGTTTCCCCTTAATTTGGATATCCATTACTCTATCCTGTTGTAGTGCTTTCTGAATTAGACTTTGTACACTAAATCCTTCACTTTGTAGGTGCTCCATAACCTCAGTTTCTATTTCTTTAACTTCTCCATTACTGATCTCCTTTTCTACTTTTCCTCTTTGTCTTCTTATTTTTTGTATTGTAAAGTTTTCCATGTCCAGATTCCTTTGCCTGCATTTCTCTTCAAATATTTTTAGTGCTGCTCTTTTTGTATTAGTTATTTTTGCTTTCTCCTTTGCATAAATATTATGCCATATTAAATCTCTTTTTCTTTCCCATGTTCATATTTCTTCTTCAGATGTTTCCTGATTTTCTTGTTTCTCCCTGCTTTGGGGACTCACTCCATCCTGTTGTGATGTAACCTGTGTTAGACTTTCTACATTAAATCCTTCACTTTGCAGACACTCCATAACTTCAACTTTGATTTTTTAAACTTCTACTTTATTGATCTTCTTTTCTACATTAAATCTTTGTGATATTATTTTTTTATTGTGAAATTTCCATATCCGGATGTTTTTGCCTGTATTTCTCTTCAAATATCTTTGGGGCTGCCTTCTTTATATTGATTAATTTGCCTTTCTCTTTTGCATAGATATTGTACCATATCAAATCTCTGTTTCTTTCCCATGTCCATATTTCTTTTTTATACTTTTCAAATATCTCTTGGTTTTGTTGTTTATATTTTTCACACTTTCTCAAATGCTTCTTTTTTCCAAATATCAAGGTTTCTTGATATATATGCTGTTTTTCATAAATCTGTTTTATTAATGAAAAATTTTTCATTTGAAGCTTCTGACAGTTTTTCTTACGGAAGTATTTTTCTTTTCTCTAATTTCTATCTTAATCATTTTGTATATATTGTGTCTGGAAATTCTGGGCTTTTTGCATAATAGTAACAATACATAATTTCTTTCTTATCTTCAATAGTCCACCTTATTGTCTTTATGGCTTTTCTTTGAGCTATCAGTTTTTGTGATTTTTATGGACTGCTACTTCCTTGTACAACAGGAGGGGCATCCTCCCCCTGGCCTGGCCCCATTGTAGGAATGTTGCCATATTTTGAGGATTCTACACTGTCATCATTTCCAGTCCTGGCACCAGTGCGTCTACCAGGATTGGGCACTTTTATATCCTGGGTCTTGTGTACCCAGCTATCTTTTTAGTTTTTGACCTACTTCTGTCCATGATATATGCTATATAAATACAGTCTATATATCAGTATCGCCTCGGTGAGATTTTGTGAAAACAGGGTCCGCCTCATAAAGGTACTCACTAGGACTTGAGGATGAATTCAATTTCAGCACTACTACTCTACTTTGCTTGGTGACTTTTCATCTCTCCATTCGGACCCTATTATGTAATCTGAAAATTAAGATGCAATGAAGATCACTATGAAGGTGATGATAATAAAGATGATGACAGTGATGAAGATTTGATGAAGATGAAAATAATGATGAATAGTGATAAAGATGAGATTGTGATGAAAATGATAATAAAGATCTGAGGAAGAAGATGAAGCTGATGACAATGAAGTTGATAATGATAGTGAAGATGATAAAGATACTATGAATATGTAGATTATTATAATGGCGAAGATGAAAATATGGTACAGATGACAATGAAGATGATGAAGGTGAAATAAAAAGATAATGAAAATGCAATGATGATAAGGAAGATGCTGTAGATGAATATTTGGTAAAGATGATAAAGATTATCAAGATAACAGTGATGGAATTGGTGTGATGAAGATGTGATGAATATTGTTATGGTTGTAAATACTTTGAATTTTTTTACATACAATTTCATTAATTATTTTTGTTTCATGTGCATTAACTATATTCAAATGTTCACTCAGTATCTTTTTATATCTTTATAGAAATAAGTATACTCTTTTTTTGGTTGTTTTTCCATTTTACTTACTTTTTTTTTTATTAATTGGCTTTTACTAATTAATTTGACATACATGGATCATTCCTTCTTGGGCCTTCACTGAAAAAGGGCAATGCCCACTTGGACCATCTTGATAAACAAATACAATAAATTAATTAATAAATAAATAACTAAAACCATAAATAAAACATGATAACAAATGTGCAATTATTTTATACAACCTAATAAACCAAATGTAGCAGTTATATATAAGTCTAAAAACACTGATCAAAGTTAGCATTGTCATAGACTGTCTAGTACTACAGTCACAGCTATCATTAATCCCAAAAAGAAAAGATCAGCTAGAAAATCAATGCATAAAGACAACTCCCTCATGTTTAATGAATAACAGAATGTTTATCTACACGTCATTTAGGTAAAAGTCTGTATGTCCACCCTGTGTTCATGTGGGTTTCCTCTGGGTGCTTCAGTTTTCTCCCACATTCCAAAGACATGCGATATGTGGATTGGGCACTCTAAACTGGCCATAGGTATGAGTGTGCAGAGTGTGGAAGAACTACCATGGCAGGGCTAGCCACCTGGTGGTGTAAACCTTAACTTTAGATAATTATCACTGTTGAAGGGACATTCTGACTCCATGTGCAAAAATGGGAAAGAGGGGTTGTGGATGGATAGATGGCTTTAGTTTAACTGCCCCATAAATAAAAGCATTATTGATACTGTCTAGAATAAATATGTAGCATAAGGAGCGCTTTGATTACACTACAATATTGGAAAAAAAAGACAAACCTGTTAAGCTCTTCAGCAACGCAAGACCCAATCTTAACAATTGTTAAGCACCCCCCCCCCATGAATGATGTTAAGATAAGGTCTGACACCAAGAACATATAGTGTTGGCCAGCTGATAGTGGCAAAAGTCAAAACAGCTTATTTTATGTCAGATGTCTATTCCTATAGTTTGCCACTGATTATTTCTAAATATTGAAGTGTCTAGCTGTCTATTTGACAGCTCTTGCTAAGTGCTTTACCAGCTTTAAAAGCCACCAAAACACACTGAGCCTTTTTAGTAAGACTTAATGCATGGGGCAAATAAATCTCCATGCCCTACAAAGAATTATGATCAGATCTCCGATCATAACCTGCTTATTATATGCTCTCAACATGGATGCCAAGATTTACCTCTTGAGCAAAGGTTACAATTAGACACCCATTCATAATCCTCTTTATAACTATCCATGACGAACATAATCAAAAAAGGATAATGAAATGTGTATTTGCAAGTGGTTAGAAATAAAAGTATATGAATATACAAGTAAATATTTTCCATGTAAAAAAGGAAAGAAAGTAAAAAGGTTATTATTATGCTCTAAATAAAAATAGTTAAAATGAAAAGATGAAAGGAAACCTAATTGATTTGGACTCTGTGCTGAAAAGGACCAATAGAATGAAAGCCACTATTAATGAAGAACAATAATAATTTAATTTGAATACTGTCCATTTCAGAGATATTCTAAAGACGTACAAAGCAATAAAAGCAAATGTTCTTCAAAATAAAAACATTTATATATAATTAAGATTCTTCTAATTTCTTGAACTATCACTTTCATGGCATAGTTTTTAAATATTATGGATAATAACATCTCTCCTGTGTTTTCTTTGTTCTGTTTCATTGTTATAAATATCTACTTACATACCATATTGATGTGACATTTTGTCTCATTTATTTTTTATTGAATTTGATTTGTTTCTAAGAATCTCTAAGGTATTATAGGGGACAATTTCTGATCAGAAACATGTAAACTATAGGCAGGACTCTTAAAGGTACCATGACATACCCACCTCCTTGTACACAGTGAAGTACCTTTTTGCAATTCAGTAACAGCCCTCCAGGAGGAAGGCATGCAGCATCTAATTCATCAGAATATCAGTTTAAAAGCCTGTAGAATGATGCCACCTTAAAGGTACCTATCAACTCTTCAATGAAGATAACAATGATCAGTGTTAAACAAGATATTGGTTATAGTGCTAATAAATATAATTTTTAATTATATGCCCAACAAAAATACCTTGATTAGCTTGGTATAACTGCAAAGAACATTCCTGACAATGAAACTATAAGTAAAATGGAATATGAGTGAAGTACCTAAACATTTACATTGAAGAGTCACTGACTACCTTGATGGTGGCATCATTCTACAGGGTTTTATAAAAAAGTCGATTTAATTGGAATTGTCTGTTGCCTTCTAAATAGCTATCTATGCACAACTGCTCTAAGTTAGATAATACTATATTTTAGAACTGAAAAAGAGATAAGGATTTATATGCATATATTTATAGAGATGTTAAGATTTAACTCTTTCTGGTGCAATGACTTGATACAACAATTTTCATTAAATAATAATGTACACACTGTTTAATTTTTAATGCCAATCTTTTGATTCTGGATTATTATAATGTATTCAAAAGTGGAAAATACCCTGCAGACAGTCATGTAAAGTATGATATTCAACTGTGGTTGTTTTGTTTGGCATTTGGTGTTTGTCTTGTTCATTTACAAACAAGAACCATTACCGCACATTTGATATGGTTCAACATAGCACCATTGAAAATGCAATCACTCCTGTAGCAAGCAATACCAGTGGATACCATAGTGTCGATGCCTTAAAGATTGCAATGAATGAAAGTCTCAAGGAATTCATTCTTCCTTGTGATAATTACTGAAATAACAATAAGATTCTGGTACAAAGACTTACATTTCTGTGAATTTGTGCCCAGTAGCAGAGTTGATATAGCAACTTCCGTGATGGTGCAGCAGTAGCATTGTTGCCTCACAGCAAGAGGTTCTCCTGTTCGATTCTCGGCTGGAGTGTGAGGAGTGCCTTCTGTGTGGAATCTGCATGTCCTCTCCACAGTTGGGTGGGTGTTTGAAAGACATGCGTAAATGGGCGTACCTTCGTTGAAGGTTGAATGTTGAGCTGGCACCTCGGAGTTCATGATTATCTACTGCCAATCATTAGCGGACCAGAGTTCCACTGTGGTGACCCCTAACCGGGAAAAGCCAAAAGACAACAACAACAGCAGAGCTAATATAGCAGAGCTAAATACCTGGCTGTATTTAATTCTACAAACATCTGGGCATACCAAGCTGATATAAGTATACATTTTTTGCACTTGTTCTTTTTAATTGATAGTTTACAGAATTGTACATTTATTACTTCTTGTTAGTAGCCTGATTAAATGTATCTGTTATTCTAAGCATCTTAGTTTTGGTTTTAGCACTTGGGCTTCAGGCCATTTACTTTACATTTAAGAAGGTTTTTGTGATATTAACTCTTTTGTGTAAAAACCCTTATCAAAACCCTCTTTCCATAAGTTCACCCAAGTATTCAGAACACTATGTCTGGGCAATTCCCATCAGTTTCTCTTGCCAGCCTGGTCGACATGGGCATACTGAGACAGTGTAGCAACTGCCTCATGTTTGACACCTGTCTTCTCCAAGCACATAATTCTTCTACTTGTGAGAAATGCATCTACAACGTGGAATCCATGCTCTCTCATGCAACAGTCAGTGCTCCTGACAAAGAGGAGATTGCCAGCACAAACACCACACCACTCACATCACATAGTCAAGCACAACACACACACACACACACACACACACACACACACACACACACACACACACACACACACACACACACACATACCTAAGCAAAGGTCCTCAATAAAAACTTAGCTAAACAGCAGAAACCTCCAAAGCACACTCACATTCCACACACAACAACAACAAACACATCAGATAAGCAGACAACACACCAGTGTCTCACAAACACAGCCCATAAGGCAAAACAATAAACTAACACAGCCCACAAGGCATAACAATAAACCAAACATACTAGTCATTGGCAACTCAGTTGTGAGACACACACTGATGTCCCCCTCACCAGGCTCAACAAGGAGAAGGTCACGGTCAGTTGTCTGTCTGGTGCCAGAATCCGCCACATCACACATACACCTAAGTCTCTCCACAACAAGTACAAGTATGACTCTGTCATTGTCGATGCTGGTGTGAATGACTCGAGACATATCTCCCTGTACTATAAGAAGAGAGACATGATTGAGCTCTCAGAGTATGTGTCCCAGGCAGGTATGACTCTAGCCCTATGCAGCATCCTACCTTCACCAAGAATAATACCGCAATGCCAACAAAAATAATTGATTTCAACAACTGGCTTAGTTTTTGGTGTCATTCCAAGGGGATTCAGCATCTGTCTGCCTGGGATGACATGGTTGACAGGCCTCAATGCTTTACCAGAGATGGCTGCCACCTGTCACCCCTGGGATTCCAGATCCCGGCCAAGGTTCTTGCCTCCCCCATTGTGCCTATTTAGGCAAGATCCCAAAGACAAATCTTCCAACATGAAAGATCTGTCAAAAAGCAAACTGAAGGTCATGCTGCTTAACACTAGGAGCCTTAACCTGAAAATGCACTCACTGGAGGCTCTCCTCACACTGGAAGTTGTCGACATCTGTGTGACCAAGGAAACTTGGTTCAAGGCTGCGGAGAGCACCCCTGCCTTACCAGGCTATACATCATTCCACATATTCTGACCGCAAAATGAGGTCAGGAAAACTAAGGGTGGTGGAGTCTCTATCTTTATTAAGGACAGGTACGCCTCCAGAATGGGTTTGCCAGCATGACGCACTGGAAATATACCAGGTGCAACTGACAGTTAGAAAGACACCTATTCAAGTTATAGCCAGCTACAGAGCCCCCCCCCCTCTATGACTCAGGATACCCACTCCTCCTACCTGGATCTACTTGACTCCATCAAGGTACCACATAACACCCTGATCCTTGGTGAGTTCAACTACACCACCATAGACTGGGTGAACTATTCCTGCACTAATACACTCACCCAATGATTAATTGGCTTCATCAGTTCTAATGCACTAGGCCAGCTCATCTCACCCACCCACCCCCCCACAAGGGGAGCTAACATTTTGGATTTGATTCTCACCAACATGGGAGACCACTGCACCACTCTCATAGTATGTTCTTCCTTGGTGAGATCAGATCATCAGTCTGCCTCATTCAAAGTTTCTATCCAACCCAAACCCTCAGCCATAATCAGGCTAAAAAACTTCTCAAAAGCTGACTACAACCTCCTAAATGAGGGTATCAGTAGCTTCACACCACCATCCCCATCAGAAGATGCAGACGGCTATGCTGAAAAGTACACTAATGCAGTATACAAGCACCTGTACAACTGCATGGACTCAGCCATACCCAACAGAACTAAAACTCGCCCCTCAAGGAATTCCAAACCTGTCTGGTGGGCATCATCTATTAACAGGCTTTACAACAAAAGGAAGAAGCTGTTGTACAAGTGTAAAAAGCAACAAATTCCAAATTAGAAAAACTCCCTCCTTAGCCTCAACAAGCAAATTATATCACTAGTGAAAACCTCCAACGCCAATTATGAATCGAAACTAGCCTTTGAAACAAAGGGAAACCACAAAGCCTTCTTCAGTTACGTCAGGAACCTCCATGGCAAACCCCAGGTCTGTTCCAAATTAGTACTTAATGGTATCACTTACACTGATCCTGTTGACTTAGCCAACTTGCTAGCAGATAGGTTCAGCACAAACTTCACCCCCTTGTCCCCCCCAAAGGCCCTTTTGACATCACCAATACTTATCCTGCACCTCACATCTCCATAGATAAAGTGTTAAAGGCCTTATCCAAGGAAAAGAGCACAGCTTCCATGGGACCTGACTGTATCCCAGGCTGTATTCTGCACCATCTCCAGCAAGAACTAGCTTTGCTATTGAGCACCCTGTTCACTCACAGCCTAAGTACAGACTTCATTCCAGCAGAGTGGAGAACTGCCATTTTCATCCCTTTGCACAAAGGTGGTGCCACTACTGACCCTGGAAACTATAGCCCCTTTAGCTTGATAGGTCTGGTTTGTAAAGCCATGAAGCGTGTTATTATTATGGATCTCATAAACAAGGACATAGGCAATCTCCAAGCACTTGAACCCACCCAGTTCAAATTCTTCAAGGGCAGATCTTGCATGTTGAACCTGGTTGACTTCTTTGAGACTGTCACCAAGGCCCTGGATGAGGGAAAGTCAGTACACACAGCTTACCTTGACTTGGCCAAGGCCTTTGACACAATCCCCCACTCTGACATCATCGAAAAGCTAACACGACTTGGAGGAAATCCCTACCTCATCAGGTGGGTGGCCAACTGGCTCACCAACAGGACCCACAAGGTCAAAATAGGTACCTCCACCTCTGATAGCAGACCTGTCACTAGTGGAGTTCCCCAGGGATCTGTCCTGGGATCCCTAATGTTTGACGTTTACTTCTCAGAGGTCCAGGCAAAGACAAAAGGCATGTGGCTGACCAAGTTTGTGGATGACTGTAAGTTGGATGCTGTCATTGACTCCCCAAATTATGTTAATATACTACAAGAGGGTCTCACAGCATCTAATGACTGGTACCAAAGTCATGGCCTCAAGTTAAATGCAAAAAAAAATATCATCATACCATTTGGCATAAAAATGGCCCCTACTGATTACCACACCAATGGCAACACCCTAAGTACACAACCTGTAGTGAGAGACCTGGGTACTCAGGTTGAAAACAATCTCACATTCGACCATCATGTAGCAGCAGTGGTCAGAATAGCCTTTTACTTGGTTCATCTCATAAGTAAAGGGATTGCATCCAGAAAATAGGAGGTTATTACATCTCTGCACTCCTCCCTCTTTAGGCCTATAATTGAGTATAATGCCCCATTTGGTATGTACCTCTCCAAACATCTGCACCAAATGGAAATGCCCCAGAAATACCTCACAAAGAGAATCCATGATCTCCAACATCTGTCATATGAGGACAAGCTCAAATCTCTGTCACTCTACTTGGTAACATACATATTGCTCAGGGGTGAACTGTGTTTTGACTACAAGGCAATCTCAGACCCTGCCCTACTAGAGATATTCCATATCTGTAAGTCTAACTCCTAGCACATTACCCACTTGAAAGGCCTGAATCTAATATGCAACATCAACATCCTTCATGTGAATTTCTCAGAAGCCCCAACATATTGGATCTTGAGGCTATTTGCTATACTAGAAACCAGGCTACATACCCAACATTCTGGCGGCACCAATAATTTAAAGTAAGAGGATTCATGTGTTATGGCTTCCCTTTCCAGAGGAAAAATAAATGATTCTGTAAGGTTATGTAATAACATTCAATTAAACAGATTTTACACTATTTCTTCGATATTATACTTGTATTTTTGCAAAATTTTTGTCACTGTCAACTTTTTAAACCTGTGATGCTAATTATTAGCACGCAATCCTACTGGAATATGGAAGCGTTATTATCTGCTTGGTATGTTTTAATTGTGTCTAGAGTTTTGGCTAGATGTGTCCACTCTTTAAGAGACTTTGTATATATTTTAATTTTCTGAAAGTCAGGAGGTGTGCACTCTACCACAGAATGATGGTTCCTGATATGCCACCTGTGATTCTCTGTGTGACTCTTCATTCTCCAGTGTTGGGGTTAAGTAGCCTTAAGAGTATACCACCTAGAAGATTGGGGGACTGACTGCTGAAAAATGACATATGAGGTCACCTAGTAAGAAGCAGTGGAAGTATTCTTGGAGCTGAAATGGGATTTGGAAAAAAGTGGTGGTCAGGTGGGAGGATGAGGACTGGGGTCTCTATTATTTCATCAGAACTTCACAACATTGAATGGCATTTCTGATAGCATTTAGTCAAACATGCCATTAATCTAACCATTCTGAATGAGATCATATTAAGGTGGGGAATAGGAATTTTGCCCTTTCTCCACTGTAGCGCAATCTCGGAAATGGTATATATAATTAGTGGTGGGTGCGCGGGGTTGATGATCAGCATTTCCGATGAAATGCCATTCAGTGATGTGTATATTCGATGAAGTAATATAGACCCAAGGGTTGTATAAGGAGAAAAAAATTGTTGTGCATTAAATGGTGGCTTTTATTGTTCCACTATTTTGACTGAGTCTGATGATTTATGCACTTGTAATTTGTCTTCCTTGCTACGTTGTAATCTGTCTTCTTTGGAAAGGTTCAATGGATATAAAAAGTGCACACCCCCCTGTTAAAATGGCAGGTTTTTATGATATAAAGATTGAGACCACATTAAATCATTTCAAAACTTTTCTCACCTTTAATGTGACTTATAACCTGTACAATTCAATTGAAACAAATCTGTTAGAGGAAAAACATAAAAAATAAAAAAAAAAAACATACACTACAATGGTTGCATAAGTGTGCACACCCTTAAACTAATACTTTATTGTGTGTGCACACCCTTAAACTAATACATTGTTGAAGCACCTTTTGATTTAATTACATCATTCAGTCTTCTTGGGTACACACCTGCCATCAATTAAAGAGACTCTGATTAACCCCAAATAAAGTTCAGCTGTCCTAGTAGGATTTCCCTGACATTTACTCAGTTGCCTGCTACAGCAAAAGCAATAGTTCACAGAAAGCATACAAAGCATCAAAAGGATCTCATTGTTGAAAGGTATCAGTCAGGAGAAGGGTACAAAAAATTTTCCACAACATTGGATATACCATGGAACACAGTGAAGACAGTCGTCAAATACTTGAGAAAATATGGGACAACAGTGACGTTGCAAAGAACTGGATGTCCCTCCAAAATTGATGAAAAGACGAGACAAAAACTGGTCAGTGAGGCTGCCAAGAGACCTACAGCAACACTGAAGGAGCTGCAGGAATTTCTAGCAAGTACTGATTGTGTGGTACATGTGACAACAATCTCCGGTATTCTCCATATGTCTGGATTATGAGGTAGGGTTGCAAGATGGAAGCCTTTTCTTACACAGAAAAACATCTAGGGCCAGCTAAAGTTTGCAAAGCAATACATCAAGTCTCCACAAAACATGAGGGAAAATGTGTTATGGTCTGATGAGACCAAGGTTGAACTTTTTGGCTACAATTCCAAAAGGTACGTGTGGTGCAAAAACAACACTTCACATCACCAAAAGAATACCATCCCCATGGTGAAGCATGGTGGTGGCAGTATCATGCATTGAGGTTGCTTTTCTTCAGCTGAAACTGGGGCTTTAGTCAAGCTGGAGGGAATTATGAACCGTTTGAAATCCTAGTCACTTTTGGCCCAAAACCTTCAGGCATCTGCTGGAAAGCTGAAGATGAAGAGGAATTTCTCCTTTCAACACGACAATGACCACAATCATACATCCAAATCAACAAAAGAATGGCTTAACTAGAACAAAATTAAAGTTTTGGAATGGCCCAGCCAGAGCCCAGACCTAAATCCAATAGAAAATCTGTGGGGTGACCTGAAGAGGGCTGTTCACAAGAGATGCCCTTGCAATCTGCCAGGTTTGGTGCATTTTTGCAAGAAAGAGAGGGCAAATAATGCCAAGTCAAGATATGCCATGCTGATAGACTCCTGTGATGCCCATGCCCTGGCCCAGCAATCAAGGATCCTCAATCCTTACCACTAACACCAGTGAAAGGCATCTCACATAGGAGGAAAGGATAACAAATACACACAGTAAAGTGCAATTTCCCTTAAGAGCACACAGAGATCACAGTCAGTCTGGGGATGGTTGCTCCCTTGCTCTCTAGGTCCTCAATAAGACTCCCCACTGGCACAGCTATAGGGTCCAGATCTCAGCCTAGTGGGCAAGCTAAAACCTCCAGCACCCTCTCTGTCCAACCAGTGCTACTTGTCTCTGCCCAACTAGCTGACACACACACACACACACACACACACACACACACACACACACACACACACACACACACACACACACACACACACACACACACACACACACACACACACACACTTAGAGAAGAGTTTATACAACCACACATACACTCCTGCGGAAGGCTGGCACAGGTTCTCAAGCTGTGCTCTTTTTTGCCAGACTATACAGTAGTACCAGCTGCCACCACCCATTAATATTTATCATATACTCAAAGGCCCTTAAAAGGGTGTCCAATTATTACTGTGCAATATTATTATCTAATTGGTAGTATAGTCCAGGGCTAAAGCTATTGAAGTGGCTTTGTACAATTTATCAAAGGCATGCAAGTACTCTAAAGAGCTTAAATTATCTCTACAAAAACAGCCACAGTTGAAAGGGTTTAAAATATTTAATAATAAATAGTCAAAACACAAGACAATACTTTTTACTACACAGTGCTAGTCAAGAGTTCAGAGATCACAGATAAATAGTTAAAATAATTCAGTAGTACAGTTCTGACATTACAGAAAAAACACTTAGTCTAATATTTCTAGTTTCTAGCTATTTCTAAGAGAAAACACAAGTCTAAGATAAACTTACATATAGAGCAGGATGGTCAAGATGAAAATGCTTAATTCTCTCTGATTTTCTCTGTTTTTAAAATTACATTCCTGGTTCACATTACATCATTTTTCACACTTCCTTGGGTTACATTACATCATTATTCACATTTAACTGGGTTCCCAGGCTAACAGAAACTACATTTACATTCTTCACCTCTGGGCAGAAACCAGAGCAATAAAGGACATATATGCATGCAAATTCTGGCCATTAACTCTGGCCTTAAAACAATAGGCAGGATGCCCCACTCTAGACTCACTGGCTCCGAGTTCTAACATCAAAGGGTCACAACATGGTTTACTTGGTCAGTAGAGTGCACTGTTGTTACATTTTTTTCCAGTTCCACATGTAACACTGTTTTTACCATTTAAGACAACAAGCCTTTGGTTTACATTAATATTTACAGATGACAGAATTATCTCTAAAATTCTATCTGGCTAGGCTGGCAGCCTTCACCTATCTTCACAACTCGTACCCAAGAAGACTGAATGCTGTAATTAAATCAAAAGGTGCTTTAACAAAGTATTAGTTTAAAGGTGTGTACACTCATGCAACCAACGTATTGTATGTTTTTTATTTTTTATATTTTCCCCTAACAGATTTGTTTGTTTTTTAATTGAATTGTGCAGGTTATAGGTCACATTAAAAGTAGGAAAAGTTTTGAAATTATTTATTGTAGTCTAATTTTTTATATCACAAAACCTGGTATTTTAACAGGGGTCTGTACACTTTTTATACCCACTGTACATTTCTAATAGTGACCTTCTGACTCTGTGCAGTATTTTGGGCACAGGCTATCTGTTCCCAACCTTAAGACATTACAATATTGCATATAAACAGAACAGACTCTAAACTGATGCACTGTAATAGCAAATATTAATTAAATATAATAATGGCTAACATTTTCAATTTAAAACATTCCTATTTACTCAACATGCAGAAAGATGTGGTTGGTATAATTTATAACCATGTTGCCGGTGTGAAATTTGTAAAAGTCTACCATCTCTTGCTTTTCAATGGATTAGTGATAGAGTCATGGCAATACAATGGCTGGTTGTTGTACTGGGATAATGAACAAGGAAAACCATTATCTCACTTTAGCAAACAGTGAATAATCCAAAAGTATAGCACTTCATCTAAAAAATATCTATTAAGAATCAGTATAGTACACTGAATCTTTTATTCTTTTTATTTTCAAATTCAGGAATAAAATCTAATAAAATATCACTTTTTCTTAAGATTTATAAGACGATCCTTATGAGTAAGGCAAGAAACTTAACAAACTGCATGAATTCAAAACAATAACATGTTTAGAACAAGTTACAATTACAGCTCACCTTTGCAATTGTTGTGACGTGTTACATATTGGTTATAATAAAACAAAAGCAGGTAGAATGAAGGGGTATGAGAATAAACAGTAATGTTTGTTTAAACATGATTAATAATATAATTACTGCCAAGCTTGTTATTGCTTAAGTAAACTGCTATGTATTCTTCCCTTAACACATCACATTCACATCTTTTATTTCTTAATGTCTTTTAATGCTTAGAGTAATGCAGCCATTGTGTTTAGTCTAATAGCTCAACATGTATAGAATAGCATTGTCATACTGCAGACACTAGCTGTCCACCAGTTTAGTAGAGAAGGTATTGACCTTGATCTAATAATTAGTTTCAGGATTAGCTGCTGATGTCAAAACAAGGTGAAGCAGTAGGGGACAAGAGAATGGGTGAAGCTAATTGGATGGAGTGAGGCTACATCAGGGCCTGGTCAACTGTGAACATGGCTGCAGTGTTAAATAAATATCTGGTCACAGACCAAAATGCACTGAAGTAATCTATTATCTTTGTACTCATAAACCTATGAGTGTACTACATTCTGGTGACAAATTCCATTTTTTGAGCCACAAAGGAATATAGGCAAATGTCATATTAGTCAAAATTGTCTTTAAGTCACATTCAGCCACTAGTAGACAAAGTATGCTATCTTCTGATAAAAGGAGCAAGGCATTGCCCCAGGAAAAGTAACAAAATACTGTGCACCATTTCACTTTCTCAGAGAAAACACTGGGGGCCATATTCAATAAAGCCTACACTAAGTGTACACTAAGTGCACACTGTTCTGAGTGAGTACACACACACCTTCCTCCAAATTTTAGTTTTCCTACTGATATTCTTGCAGCTTTAAATATTGGTAGGGATTCATAAAGGTTACCACAAAGTGTAGACTACATGTAAACATAGTGTAATTTTTCTGAGTGGCTAGAAAGCACAAAAAGTGTGATAAGAATGTTATTGAATACATATCATGTATACTTAGTGTAGGCTTTATTGAATCTGGCCCTGGGTCTGATGCATAATCAGTAGATAATCTGAGTCCTCTGGTTCAGGTTATGGGGACGGTAGCTTCGGAGCCAAAAGAAGAGACCCAGAGAATCCAGTTTGAAAGGCAGTTATAGAAGATACCTCCTTTTCCAGGCCTTAAAATAGGGGTATACTGGTTTTCACATTTGTGAAAAAAAAAGCATTCTGAGTTTTTCTTTAGAATGAACTACATTGACAATGGTTATGAATGAACACATAATGAAGCTTTTCCAAAGTCTGCTATTTTTTGAAGAAATAGAAGTGAAATTCAGAAATACAGTGCTTATCATGCAAAGCCAATAACAAGGTTAAGCACCAAATTGGCCAGTATCCAGTTTGCAGTTTGGTCATTACCCAAACTACAAAAAGACATTGCAAAGGGACTGCTGTAAAACACTTAATTGCCCCCTTCTGCAACATTTTAACCCAGGAGTTTCAAAGTCTTACCTCACAGTAATTAAGTTATTCTGGGATTTAAAACACTCAGGGAATGTAAAGTATTGCCATTATATGTAATATTCAGGGGGGTGTGGCATAAGGAGTTATCATGGGTGCAAGCTTTTGATGAACCCCGATGAAGGTACAGTGTTTCATTCAAGTCACAAATACATCCCTGAGGGATAAAAGCAAGTTGGATTTCAAATGACTTCAGTTTGAACAAAAAGTGCTTCAAACTAAAATTTCTTTTGTTGCCCCATTGCAAGATGACAGAATTAATCAGCTTCAGTTGAGAAGCTGTATCTGAAAGTAAAGACATACTGATCAGTAATCCCTAAATATAATAATTTAAACTGGTTTTAACCAAATAGTTTGTTGGAAATTCCAGTACTATGTGTTCTGTTATTAAATCACCATTTTGCTAACAGTATAGTCCTGGTTTACTGGGTATTAAAATTAATTTCTAATTGTTATTTTAAATTACTGTGTGTGTCTTTCGGCTTTTCCCGGTTAGGGGTCGCCACAGCGGAACTCCGGTCCGCTAATGATTGGCAGTAGAGTTTTACATGCTGGCTTGCCGGGCCTAACGCACAACCTTGAACGAAGGAACGCCCATTCACGCATGTCGTCACACAGTAGACGCTTTAACTGAGAATCGAACGGGCAACGTCTAACTGTGAGGCGACAACGCTACCGCAGCACCACCACCGCGTATATTTTTACTGATAAATAAAATGACTGCTGCTTCATCTTTGGCTAATATGCATGACATATAAATGTGCAGCCATTTGACTTATGAAGGGCAGTTCTCATATGTTGTTATAAATATAATGTAAAGTTACATTATAAATTATCTGTTTTACAGATATAAAGTGGCTGTTTATTTGGATGTAGAAAAAACTGTATGCAGAACTATTGCATTCCAAGCTAACATTAATGTGCTTCAAGGTAAACATATGCAGTGCTTATATACAACATACCCTTTCATGCTATACTGGTCTCCACTGCACACTCAGACATACTATGTGCATATTGTTTTTTTTGTTGTTGTTTTTCTTTCCGCTTTTCCCGGTTAGGGGTCACCACAGCGGAACTCTGGTCCGCTAATGATTGGCAGTCAATTTTTATGTGCTGAGGTGCCAGCCCGACACCCATTCAAACTTACATAAACATGGATCACAGCTTTACTTGCTGTTGTCCTGCAACAATCCTTTTACTGCTCTCTTCCCTTCTGTTTCACTGTCAGATGTACTGTATCTTCCTAGCAATGTGTCACCATTTTTCTGCTGCATAACAGTTAACCCCCATGATGTTACTCATGCTCAACCCTACTCTCCTGCCCCTAGTATTTGATAGCTCCTTTACAAGCATATCTTGCCCTTAGTTACGACATCTTACAGAAGATGCACTGGGTCTTTTTATATCTGTCTTTCCAGGCACTTCTTTACCATGGAGATAATCATTGAGTATTTACACCTTTAAATTCACTAGCAGTGAAAATTTGCATTTTAGCCAGGTAGAGGTTATCACTTGGTAGCCTGTAAGTGACACAATGTAGTGATATGGCTTTTAAGTGTGGAACTCAACCTTGGACCCTTTTGAAATATTGTTATTCACATCCCTGTCTTTCTCATATACTGCCCACTGAATACCTAAAGAAGACCAACTGAGTGAGTCCCTCATCAGATGTAAAAATGACCATTTATAGGGATGTTTCTTCTCAGACAGAATTGAGATCTGCATTATCTCTGAATGCTTGGTAAGGACTTTGATAAAACATTATATTTCATTCCTTATTTAGTAACAACAAGACAAATGGATAGGTAGCAATAACCTTCTGCTTCTCAGAAATGACACCTGGTCAATAATTGGTGGCTCTGCCTATTGCATCTGGCCCTACCTGGCTAGCTATTGAAAGCATTCTTATAAGAAAGTAGCCTTTGCTACTGATGTGTCTTACAACCCCCCCCCCCACTCTTAGTACAAGTTCTCCAATATCCCAAGGCACCAGCAGTATGCAGGCAACAGTAGAGTAGTGTTCCATGACTTTTACACCAGCTTGTCCATTGATCTCTTACCCCAGTGACCCTTTGTCTTGCTGTACCAGCTTGTCCCTTTGATTTCTTGCACCACTGACCCCTGCTCTTGCTGCACCAAGTTGTCTCATTGATCTCTTACCCCACTGACCCCTGCTGTTGCTGCAACAGCTTGTCTCTTTGATCTCCTACCCCACTGACCCATGGTCTTGCTGTACCAGCTTGTTCTTTTGATCTCTTACCCCACTGACAGCTGCTCTTGCTGCACCAACCTGTCCCATTTATCTACTACCCCACTGGTTCCTACTCTTATTGCAGCTAAACCTTGCAGAATTAGTCAGCTGCAAATTCCTCAAATGACATATCTCATCTTTTGATTATTCCAGCAAGACACAATGTGCATTGTGATCTGTTTTTTTTTTCCTAAGCTTTTAATGCTTTGTTTGTAAGTAACCTTCCTCAGTTAACTCATTGTCTCATCCAGGGGTGTCAAGTTTCCTGTCAGTCCTTGGCTATACTGCCCATTTGTCAAAAGCAGCTGGCAGTGTCAGATCTTGCTGCAGTAGGTTTGACAGATTCTGCAACCAGTTCTAGCTAGAAATTAATGTGACATTTCACAAAAAGGCAAAATGTTGTGCAGTAACTCTCAATCACCAGATAGTGCAAAGAACTAATGGACTTTTACATACATCATACTTTATTGTATATAGAACTCAATTTAGCAGACTAAAATAAAGAAAACACATTTTCTGATGGAAAAATGATATTAGAATGTTGATATCCTTTAAAAAATACCCAATTATTTCCTCAATTGGTGTTTGCTGCCGACCTTTGCTGTACATGTCCACTTGGTTACTTAGCTTCCAGTATTCCTTTGCTAAGGGAAAATAACCTTCATTCTGTTGTGGACTTGCAATTTTAATTTACAAGACAGAAAATGTGTATAATTAAGATGTGATCCAGTAGCAGTGAAATGTTTTTTTTGTTTGTATATCACATCTGATCTTTGGCAGTTTATTAATAAGCAGTGTGTGTACAAGATAATATCCAGCTTACCATCTCTGCTGTTATTGAAATAACACATAAAATACATAATCATACTTAATCTTGTTATATCAGTTATTGGTAGTCAACTCTATTGATGAACTTTGTTTTACTTCCCCACAAATCTGTGCTACTGTTTATGTGGTATATTATGCTTTATTTATTTATTTATTGTCGCCATATTAAACAAATACCTCCTCCATATACATACAGCATTTTACAAAAGATCTCTATCATTTCTGACATCTGGATCCACATCCTTTTTGAGCGTTTTTACATTTCCTTTCCAAATGCAAAAAACAATCCATCTTAACTCCCTTAGATACTTACACATAAACTAACATCACATTTTAACTACTGAAGTCTTTTGCCATAATTTCTTGAACATGTTCACTACATTTGACAGAAAACTAATTTTTAAATGTTTCTGCTCACTGGCCTTTTTACCTGACTGCTGATTGGATAATGACGATGATGGGCTGCTCTTGTACTTTAGTTGTCTTCTTCATATTGCTCAGCCACTTGCATTTATTATGTGGTCTTCTATAGTAATAACTCACGCCTGGGTGTGGGTAATGCGGGATTTACCCACGGTTGGCATGGTTTGGACCCGAGGGCGAAGCCCGAGGGACCAAACAAAGACAACCGTGGGTAAATCCGCATTACCCACACCCAGAACTGGGTTATTGCTATTATACTATGACATTATTTAAGAAAAGAAATAATTACTTTTCTTAAATAATGGCATTGTATAATGCCTCTTTGCTGCCCTTCCGCAGCTGTCTGGTATCCGCAGCAGTTCTGATGTACTGCGCATGCCTACGCAGTACATCAGAGTTGTGGCCAGCAACGGAGAAAGCAAGATCTCCATTGCTTTTTACTGTTTTGCTAGGTTTAATGGGTTTAACATAGCGAGACAGCTTTAAAATAAGCAACGGAGATGTCCGTTGCTTATTTTAAAGCTGTCTCGCCATGTTAAACCCATTTAACATAGCGAAACAGTAAAAAGCAACGGAGATCTTGCTTTCTCCATTGCTTTTTTTTTTTTAAACCTGTCTTGCTATGTTAAATGGGTTTAACATAGAGAGACAGCTTTAAAATAAGCAACGGAGATCTCCGTTGCTTATTTTAAAGCTGTCTCTCTATGTTAAACCCATTTAACATAGCGAGACAGGTTTAAAAACGGAGAAAGCAAGATCTCCGTTGCTTTTTAAGCTATGTTAAAGGAGTTTAACATAGCGAGACAGCTTTAAAAAAAGCAATGGAGATCTCCGTTGTTTTTTTAAACCTGTCTCGCTATGTTAAACTCCTTTAACATAGCTTAATAGTAAAAAGCAACGGAGATCTTGCTTTCTCCGTTGCTTTTTTTTTTAAAAAGACTTATACTAATGGAAAAAGTCCGGGCGACCGGACCTTTTTCCATTAGTATAAGTCGATTTACAATGTGCACGCTGGCCAATCAGCGTGCACGTTTTGGAATATTAATGGGGGGTCATGGTATAATAACCATTAACCACCAGAATTAACCTGGCCATCTCTGCTCTACCTGGCATAACCCTTAAGCTCGTTTTTACTTGCTGTCCTTTGAGATATTTTTTCTGACTTTGTTATATTATAGTATCACATTTTAATGAATCTTAGACTTTCATATAAACAGTTAGTGAAATAACTTTACATAATACAATTCTTTCTAAGCACTTACCTTGCATAATATGATAACTGTAGAACATCTGAATAACATACTTTGGCAGCACTGATAGGGATAGCAGTGGCAAATAATCCATACTAGAATGACTTCTTACTCGGTGTTTTCCATTAAAAAGGGAATAACAGGTGCTTTAAAATTATGTGGTATACTTCCCTTACCTTACAGACAAAAAAATGTATGTTTCATAAGGATCACAGCAACTGGTAGAATTTAGGAAGTTCAACCTGAATGATGCGTTAACTAACTATACTATTGCTTTCTTATGACTGCTACACCTCACAGCCCAAATGGCTGCCATAAAAGCAGAAGACAGTAAAATAAGTTAAAGTAAGAAGGCATATTAACTAATGCGTCAAACTGTTTTATAAATAGCCCAGCAACTGTCAGTCAGGTATGTTTCTTTTTCATAAACAGTTAACAGTTATATCACATAATTCATGCTCATGACATAATGAGGCGTGTCTACAGTATGTCTCTTTCTGCAGATAATACAACTCATACATTTGAGATGTGTGTGTTTACCAAATAATGTGTATCTGTGTGCGTGTCTGTGTGTGTATATATATATATATATATATATATATATATATATATATATATATGTATACACACACACACACAAGGGTCTACTTTCAGAAAGTCGATTTTCATATGGCCGAGACCATATGATCGACTTTCGAAAAGCCGACCATGTAAACTAAACACATCAAACACTTACCTTAAACTGTTAGCAGGGGGGCTCTGCCCCCCCCCACGTAACTTAAATATACCAACTTCAAGATCGCACTGCAGTGTGGAAAAAATAAATTTTCCTATTCTGCACTATACGGAGATAGCATTTCCCCATGTTCGGCTTTTCGAAAGTCGATCATATGGTTTCGGCCATATGAAAGTTGACTTTCTGAAAAGCTGATCATGTGAAGGGGACCTATAAATATATATATATATATATATATATATATATATATATATATATATATATATATATATATATTTGTAAAAGGAGGATTACTACAGGTTATCAGCCAATAGTACCTGCTATCACTAGGTAGCAGCATCAGCAATTTCAAATGAGATCTCACACTTAAAGATTTGTTCTTAATATGGAGGCATTCACCACCATAAGGCATTCCCTGAATTAGTGCTGCATATGCTTTTTATCAGTATGCAACAGAAATTAACTACTTCTTTGAGATATACAAATTAAATCGATTGTTTCCATGACTATCCCTCTGTCAGCCAATTCCAAATGTATTAATGTGTATAGATGTGATGCAGTGATCTCTAATTCCTTTATTTGGTGTTCGCTAAAAGGAAGATCTACCTGACACCCTTCTTTTCCATGTGAAATCATGAAGTAAATCACATAACCTATATAATAATAATAATAATAATAATAATAATAATAATAATAATACCACATAGCTGGTAGTCTACTTAATGCCAAAAATGTGATAAGAGACCTTGGGACACAGGTGGACAGTAGTCTCTCCTTTGATAATCACATCGCCACAGTGGTCAGGAAATCCTTCTACGTGGCTCATCTCATCACAAAAGGATTCTCACCCAGAAAAAAAGAGGTCATTGTTCCCCTCTACTCATCACTCATTAGACCCATTATAGAGTACAACGCCCCTTTTGGTATGTACCTCACAAGACATCTACAATAACTGGAAAGACCACAGAAATACCTCACAAAGAGGATTACTGGCCTCAAACATATGCCCTATGCAGACCGTCTCAAAAGACTACAGCTTTACTCCATCGCATATCACCTACTCAGGGGCGATCTCTGCCTAACATACAAAGCTATGTAAAACCAAGAGCTGTTGGAAATGCTCCACTTAAAGAAATCCCAATCCCTCCGAGCTACACACTCTAGGGACCTTAACCTTGTCACCACAATAAACAGAACATGCTGGAGGGATAGATTCCTGTCCCAGTGACTTCCCATACTCTGGAACAGACTACCTATCTATGTCAAACAGAGCTCCTCATTAGCACTCTTCAAGAAAAATCTTGATGATTGGATGGGAAATGGGAAATTCACCCCGGGGATCACTTCTGTGGCTCTGCTCGACAGGGGCACAGGAAAATAATTTTCTTGGGTGGCGAAAGCCAGGGTACATTTTTTGGCTAGGCTTGTATGGGCCCCAGGGCCGATAGCCTAGTGCCTACCTATGAACCTAATAATAGTAATAATAATAATAGATAACAATAATAACTTAGAACCATTAACACACCACTGTCACTCATCTCATAGCCTTACCAAATGATGGGACATGTAGACAGATAGATAGATAGATAGATAGATAGATAGATAGATAGATAGATAGATAGATAGATAGATAGACAGTCAGACCATACCACGTGGCACAAATGGAATAGTTGATAACCAGTTTAAAAAATAAAACACAGTCACGGCCAGCTCTGTGGTACAGCAGTTAAAGACCTGTTATACCTTGGCAGTCCTGGGTTCAGTTACTTCTTTAGCCCCAGCAGGATCTGACGAGGAAATTGATGATGCTTGCCTGCTTGCATATCTTAGGGAGTGTGCATGGGGTACATGCCTGTGGTACACACCTTATGCTAGGCTCCACAATGGAGGCCACAGATCTCACAGAGGCACTTGATGCAAAGGAAGTGGATCCTTTGTGGATGATGTCACTAATGGAAGTGAGTGGCTTCTCTAATAAAGAACCATTCTGTACCCTCACTTGGAAGTTGGCTGGCATGTGCTGGGGATAATGTAGGCATAAAAGAAAAAAATCCGCTTGTAGGGTTTCACAAATTGGTGTTAGGTAATTGGTCCAGTAGGCAATTAGGAGCCTAGCCAGTACAAAAGCCACTACTTGCTTCCCTATATATATATGGGCCTGCGAGGACAGCATAGAGGTGAATTTACTGATTCCCAACTGCTCATCCATGTTGACATAAAAAAAGTTGGGGGCTACTTTGTTTGATAAAGTAGGCATTTATTTCATGGTAAGATATGCTCTGGGAGTGATATCAGTTCCAAAAATAGTTCTATTTATTTTGTAATTTAGATTCAGGAGCTTAAAACAGGTGTTGTCAGTATTATTTTTAATATGAAAGAGGTCTAACATGATTGGAACATTTATTGCATTTTAGCCAAGTAGAGGTTATCACTTGTAAGTGACACAGTATAGTGATATGGCTTTTAAATGTTTTGTGCAATTTTAGGAAATCATGCTTGAGATGTTCTTGGTCAGGAGTTGTTATAGTTTCTTGAGTCATGTAATATATTCATATAGGTATATGCCGAAGGGGGCAATGTGTCCTATTATAGGATAGTTTTGGAGGAGAAGAGGGGGTGAAACTCTTCCTAGAATCTGGAGAATATTCATTTACTAATTAGTTGGACTACATAGAAGGATTTCATAAGAATAGCTGATAAATAGATAGATATCAAAGATTTATTTGCCAGTGAACATGCTTAGACTTCTACTGAAGGTGTTATCTTTAAGTGGTATGATATTTATGTGGTAGGCAAAGTGGTGCTCTTTTCAATTGTTCAGTTAGCTTTGTTTCAATATTTTGCTTGGTTAACCAGGCAACATATATCACAGCTTGTATGGAACAAGGCAGTCCATAAAGCTAGAGCTGCAAGCAGGATTAACGCTGTAATGTAATCAGCATGGTTGACATTAATGAGTTAAGTGGGTAGGTTTGGCAGTACTACCAGCATGTGGGATAGTATCAAAGGCCTTAGCAAATCCAGATATGTTATACATACTAACTGCCCATTATGCAGTGCTTCAGTTTTCCTCTCAGTGAAGACCAGAAGCTTTAATAGACAGAACATACCTTTCACAAACCAAAATTATAAGGATTCGACCACCATCTTTATTTATAAGTTCCACAGTAATAAGTTCCATTACTTTACAAGTAAAACTGCTGAGGCAAATTGCAAAGCCAGTTAAGAACTGAATATCACCACCTCTTTCAAAGATAACCATAAAACCTTACCTATGTTATCAATTTCAGGAGTAGCACTCAGTGGTGTACTGAGCTGATCTCAAATGGGACCACCTAACTGTGACCCTGAGAATATATTCAATATAGTCACAGACAAATTTAGCTCCAACTTTTTTACAACTCTCCCCCATGCATCTCAACTATTCAGAATTTCACAGAGTATCCAATCTTTTTACTTCATATTTTTTGTCCATTTCCATTTAAAGTTGTGGCTTTCTGTCAAATCACTGAGGACTGAAGTCATTACATAATGATAGACATTTGAGTTATAGACTTCATATCCTTCAGAAAATGCATACTAATGCAAAGTCTGCTATTCTAGTAAATCTCAGTGCTTATAAGACAAACATTTAAAAGCTGTCCATGATTTTGGTTCTATGCCCCTGTCACTCTTGGCTTCATCCAGAATTGTTGCACTAAGAAATTGAAAGAAATACTCTCTTCCCTTATCACTGCCTGGATGACACTGTGGCCAGACTGTCACCTTATGAAAGAGAAAGAGTAGGTGAGAGCAGCTGTGGTGATGGTCTGATGGTCATCAGGACCAGATGTTAAAGAATACAGCAGAAAAAATAAATAAATAAAACATAGATACTGCAGAGTTATTGCAAACAGATACCAACTTAGACTGAAAATGTTTTCCCGACTGTTGGCTTTCTAGACAAGAAGAAAGTCAGGAAGTGATGCCATGAGGCAAAAGCAGCTGCCAGTGGTGATACAGTATACCTTTCAAAACTGAACAGGAGTTGTCATGTCCAAGAAAGAGTAGTGTCTGCAGTTTATTTTGGAACTGAGATTGTGGTATGTGCCTTTTAGCATTCTGTCACGATGTCTGACATGAGAAATGTTATAGCAAATGTCCATGTACTAATTATACACCATATCATTAGAAAATATATGCAACTGCTATGTGCATGACAGAGTCAGAAATCAGAGCAGAATAAGTGAAACGTACTCTTTGCAGGAGCAGCTCATTGTACTATGCTGCTTGGCTGCAGCCCCAGTGATTTCAAAGTTAACTTAAAACATTATAATAGTTTTATGTTTAATTCTTACAAAATAGTTGATTTTCCAATTAAGGTACTTAACACATGAAGAGTTACATAGTGCTCTTGCACAGAATTCCATTTTCCATTTTAAAAAGTTACCTTATTTAGCTAGGCTGTTTTTTTTTTTTTTTAACAGCCCAGCATTTAGATGTACTCCCCTATAATGAAGAAGGAGATTACCCTTCTCTTGCTCTTGTAAGTGGGTATTAACAGCACTTCAATGGAAGCTAGCTAGACTGCTTTAGAAAAAGCAGAAAGCAGCCATTTCCCATTGACTCAAGCTGTGTTAAGTGACTGATGCCTAAAACAACCTAAGAATCAAAAATGGAAAAGGTTGGACTGTAATGGAGCAAGTTATATGGACCCATGCAAGAATGGGGCTGTAAAAAAAACTGTGTGCCCATAAATGTGTGTGTGTGTGTGTGTGTGTGTGTGTGTGTGTGTGTGTGTGTGTGTGTGTGTGTGTGTGTGCACATGTGCGTGTTTTATTTTTATTTTTATTATTATTATTATTATTATTATTATGGTTCCAAAATTACCTCTCTGATTGCCATCAAGCAGTCAAATGGCAAGATGATCTCTCCTGTCTGCCTCCCATAACAGTAAGTGTTCCGCAAGGGTCAGTACTTGGGCCTCTACTCTTCTCGGCTCTCACTGATAATCTGCACACGGCAACTAACCTTGCTACTATAATACAATATGCAGATGACCCCACTGTCATCTGTGCTACACCCACCCTAACACAACTACCAGAAATTACCAAAAGATCTTTCATTGCCATTGAATGTTTCCTAAATAAATATCACCCCAAACTAAACCCCAACAAAACTAAACCAATGCTATTCCCCAACAACTATCACAAAACAAACTACCTCAACCAAGACTTTAAAATCATCTCATCCATTCACACACTAATTGAACCCATCTCAGAAAATAAGCTACTAGACGTGACTATTGATGATGTTAAAATTCAACAAGCATATATCAAATGCAATCAAAAAGAACCATGCTAAATTAAGTTATGTTTATAGAATAAAATCTTACTTAACTAATTGTTCCATACAAGCAATCACCAGGACCCACCCACTATCCATCCTATTCTATCCCTCCCCTATACTCATGAGCCTCAAGAAAACTGACTTATGCAAACTTGAAACATGCTACCACAAGATGGCCAGATTTGCTGCCAACCTGCCCTACAGAACCCATCACTGTCTTGCTCCAAAACAACTCAAATGGCTAGGATTTCCTAACCTCTTAACCTTAAACCAACCTACTCTATAGTATACCTACCAGACAAATGTCCAGCCATACACAACCTAGTTCAAATACACCTCAACAACAGGACCCTGACATCCTCCGAAAAACTACTGTTAAGGTTACAAAATCAAACAACAGCTTCAGAGACTCGCTATATTTTAATAACATCTCTAAAGCATGGAACTCTATCCCTCAGAACATATTAAACACAACCAACCCAGCACAGTTCAAAAACCTCCTAAAGATCCATCTAAATAACAACTGGTTATGCTCCTGCTCCTTTCCCCAGACTGAACTTACTTGACATCTCCCCACCTTTTCTCACACTCTTGTTCTTTTTCCACTTATATCTTGGATGTATATATAACTTTTGACAAAATAATTATAAGTTCAAATGTTATTGGACAAACATTAGTGAATTGCAGTTCCATTGTATAGAATGCTTAATTTATGATCTGTATAATTCTTCTGCTCTGTTAACTTTTGTACTGCGATACTGTGTGTTCTTATGTGTTTTTATGTGGAGCTTTTCTCCCCAGGCCTCTACTGAAAAAGCCCATTTAGCCTAGTTGGGCTTCCCCAGTAATCAAATGTTAAATAAATAAATTATTATTATTATTGTTAAATAATACTTCGCTATGCTGTGTTACTGTGATCTCTTTATAAGTAACTATCACCCACCAGTTTACCTACTGCATATTTTTGGAAAGTGGGAGGAAACTGGAACATCCATTGAAAACTCATATGGATACAGTGAGGACAAGAAGCCCCAAAAATACTACCCCAGATAAGAACCAAATGGGACAACCTAGTACTGTGAGTCAGCAATGTTTACTGTACCTGACATTTTAACAATTGTCACACTTTGAACAACGATATGGGTACATGGTAACAGAAAACACACCATTGCAAACATTGTTCATTATTTTCATACATTATACAGGTTTTCATTTTAACATTTAATCAGTTCACTGTGCTATAAATTGCTCAAGTCCTGCCTTTCTTTATACCTCATTTACTGAACATTATTTTGCACATTTTGTTCCTGCAAAATCTGTTTTTTTTTTTCTATGTAATTTTCAGTTTTCTAAAGATCCAACCTCCAGTTCTGTCTTTAGAAATATTCTGCCCTTCAATTACAGTTGGTTTAGATTTTGATATCCATAAAAATGCCCGAGGACCGACAACAAAAAAAAAACACAGGACAAGAGCAAATGTAGAACATCACTTTTTCCTTTAAACTTCTTTTTTTGAAGGGGCAAGCCCCCACACCCCCCCTCACACAACTTGTATATGCCAACTTGAGATCGGCATGCCTCTGTGAAAAGAGAATATTTTTAGAAATGGCCGTCTTGAACACTGTATATGTAACATCTTTCAGCCATTCGGTCTGAGTGTTTTGGTACTTGCTGTACTGGGTCTCAACATTTTAAATGGTTACCAATTTAGTAATATGACAGTTGGCTGCCTCAGCAGTGAAAGAAAATGGCTTGGGCTTGCTAGGAGATTCCTGAGGCTTGGAAGCAGACAAATTTGGTATAAGGAACAGACTTCATCTTAGGCTAGCAGGGCAGAAATGCTCAGAGCTGGGCTGAAAAGGGCGATCATGCCTGCTCTGCCTGGTTGACTTCTTTGAGTCAGTCACCAGGACTGTGGATGAAGGTAAGGCAGTGCATACAGCCTACCTCGATTGGGCCAAGGCCTTTGATACCGTTCCTCACTCGGGAATTACTGATAAGCTCACCAAGCTAGGCATCAACCCATATATAACTAGGTGGGTTGCAAATTGGCTCACAGATAGAATACATAGTGTGGAAGTAGCAGACTCCAAGTCAGACTGTCAACCAGTCATGAGTGGAGTCCCACAGGGATCAGTCCTAGGTCCTCTCCTGTTCGGCATCTACTTCTCAGAAGTCCAGGCCAACACAAAGGGACTCTGGCTAACCAAGTTTGCAGACGACTGCAAGCTGGAAGCCATTATTAACTCCCTAAGTGATGCAGACATCTTACAGAAAGGTCTCGCTGAGACCAATGACTGGTATCGAAACCATGGCCTTAAGCTTAACACCAAAAAATGTGTCATCATCCCCTTTGGTAAAAACTCAGTTCCCACTAATTACCACATCGATGGGAGCCCACTGAACACTTAAAGTGTTATAAGAGATCTGGGAACATAGGTTAACAGCAACCTCTCCTTCGACCACCACATTGCCACTGTGGTCAGAAAGACCTATGTGGCCCATCTCATTACCAAAGGTTTTGCATCCTGGAAGAAAGAGGTCATCGTCTCTCTCTACTCTTCCCTCATTAGACCAATCATCGAGTATAAATGCCCCATTTGGCATGTACCTCGCTAGACACCTGCAGCAGCTGGAGAGATCACAAAGAGGATCACAGGCAGTAAACACATGTCCTACACAAACAGACTCAAAAGACTCCAGCTATTCTCTGTCTCATGTCACCTACTTAGAGGTGATCTCTGCTTGATTTACAAAGCCATGTCTGACCCAGCTCTGTTAGAAATGCTATAGCTATAGAAATCTCAATCCCTCCGCACCACATGCTCCAGAGACCTCAACCTCATTACCACAATCAACAGAACATGCTGCAGGGACAGGTTCCACACCTAGAGACTACCCATGTTCTGGAATAGAATCCCCATACATGTCAAGCAGAGCACCTTGCTGACCCTCTTCAAGAGAAAATTTGATGAGTGATGGGCTATAGAAAGTTCACCCCAGGGATCACTCCAGTGGCTGTACTTAACAGAGGCACTGGGAACTAATGTCGGGCAGCATGATGCCAGGGCACGTCTATGGGCTAGACTTGTAAAGGCTCCAGGGCCATTACCTTATTACACACCTATGAACCTATAAGTAAAGGTTTGGTAGGCTACATGAAAGCAACATGCACTGCTCTCAGCGGGAGCTTTGTATGGCAAACTATCAGAGTCGATGATAGAAATCTCATTTGTATTAAATGGAGATGCAAAAATCCATACTGTAGTAGTGGGGAACACATGCTAATGATAAATAAGGCATGTGTAATAACAATGTATGCATATTTCCATTGATTCTGTCACTTGATGTTTCATGTTCACACTTTGTTTATCATATACTGTTTTTTCAGATAAGACTGGGAAGTGTCCAAGCCCTTGTTCATTTTGTCGGTAATCATTCTAGACACATAATGCTTATTATATTTTCCATGGACAAATTCATATTGTGATAACTTAGCCTGTCACTGCTCAGTGAGACCAAAATATTATTAACTGACAGAAAGTTTTACTCTACCCCAGATGTCTAGTCTGTTTGTAGTACTTACAATAAAAGCAGTTATTTTCAGTTTTCAGAATGCATGCAACAGAAAAGGATACTCCTGAAGGTTTCCATATATCACTGAGGTCATGCCTGCTTTGTTAGACCTGCTGCTGAAAATGCATTTAAAGCTTTATTTTTGCTGATCTGTCGTTATTTTTATGCCTGTTAGAGTGTAGCATGGGGAAAAGTATGTAATGAATTGTCATGGCCATTTCTAAGTGTTCTTTTCTAATCCTGTAAATTACTTTGGTGGTCAGAAAGCAAATAAGGGCAGCTATGTGAGCCATGTTGCAAAATAGCTGCTAAATCATATAATGTTTTTTTTCTGCTCTTTCTGTATCACTGCTCATTGTTTACTCTGTGGTTTTATGTATATACAGTGTGACATGTCATTTCTATTTCCTTTCAGAACCCTTGTGATGACAAGCGGCACAAAGACATCTGGTCAAAAGAAAAAAACTGTGAACGTTTACCAAAGTTCCTGGTGATAGGACCGCAGAAAACAGGTGAGAGTTTGCTGATTGATAATAGTTTGAACTGCATTAGCAATTAAAGAGCTGAGGATAACAGATAGCATGTAATCTGTTATATGCAGATGAAAACTGATGATGTGTTGTTATTTTAGTGTGATGATTCATAACATTGCTTATTATAGCAATTTTCTAGAAAGAACATGAGGAAAACAGCTGTTGCAAAGTTGTCTGATAATAGTTAAGAAATGACAGATGTTTAATTTTTGTCTGATTTAATTAAGAGGTTAGTGATTTACTGCCACATCAACTAACTTGTCCAATCATAGCACTGCTGTGTGGCTCGTTATAATCAGACATGCATATTCATATCAAGGAAATTACTAGAGCTTCAAACCAAGTTAATTTCAGGTCTCCACAGGAACATATTTGTGTGTCTGTTTCTCTCTTCTTTCTCTCCCTCTCTCTCTCTTGCTTTCTTTGAGAGACAAATTAGAGGAATGTTTTATTAATTAATCTGATATTTCTTAAAAAACAAAGTTACACAGTAAATGCTTTTTTCATGGTATAAACCCAGAAGGAAAGGGCATAGATAAAACACTTTAGGATCAAAGGGTGGAAGGAACATAACATTCCATTGTGATATCAAGGCATATCTAGCTGGAAGATTCTACCTTACCTGAGACTATAGCAAACCAACATCATTTGATTTAAATCCATCATCTGAAAAGCAGTCAGATGTTCAGTGACAACAGCAAATCACAGGGAGAGGGTAGAAGCACATCATAATTATATGCTAAATGTAGCAGAACAGCACATTCTGACTTTAGAAAACAATAAAGAATGCAGCCAGTGGTAAATCTGAACAGTATTACAGTGGCTGAAATCAGATCTTACGACAGTGTAGCATAAGTAAAAGGTAAGTGGAAAGAGTCAGGGTAGCAGTGTTTCCTACTGTTGGCTACTATCATGCCATTTGACAGACAGAAATCTACAATGGCCTCTCCTTCTTTAACAGGAATAAAGAAGAAGAACGGACCATTCTAGACTTCTGTCTGGCAAATGGCTTTATTGTAGCCAACACATGGTTCACAAAGAGACAGTCACACAGGACATCAAGGGCAAATGGAAGGAGTACTTCCAGGAGCTTCTGAAAGAAGAACCCCCCCCCCCCACAGAAGATTTACTGCCCCAGACATAGCCTATGATGAGGGAAGAATAGGAGCCTACCCTAGAAGTAAGAAAAGGAAATGAAGTCAGGGCATGCAGCAGGGTCAGATGAGGTCACAGCAGATATGATAAAGATGCTGGGTGAGATACAGGAAAAGTGGCTCCTGACTGCACTCATAGCAGTGTGGAGAGAAAGGTGTATCCCATATGACTGGAGAGTAAGTATACTCATGCCAGTGTGAAAGAACAAAGGAGATATCCACAACTGTAGGCAGTACAGAAGTATCAAAGTACTGTCACATTGCATGAAAGTTCTGGAGAGGATGGTTGATAAATGGATACGCAGAGTAGTAGAAAGTAAGATGGGAGATGAGCAATTCAGATTTACATCAGGATACAGCAGAACTGGCCCACTATTTGTAGTGAGACCAATTGTTGAGAAAAAGCTAGATATGAAAGAGTCCAATGGGGCATTCCTAGACTTGAAGAAAGCATATGACAAGGTCCTAAGAAAGCTGATTTGGGCAGTACAACAATGGCTTAAAGTCCCAGAAACATTGGTAGAATTAATGCAGGCTATGTACAAAAGCCCAATGACTCAAGTACGTACAGGTTTTGGTCTCACAGAGGGGTTCCCATTGGGAGTGGGTGTACACCAGGGTTCAGCTCTGAGCCCACTGCTGTTCATACTGGTGATGGATTACATTATCAAACAGGCAGGGGGGACAGATCAACAAAGTTGCTATAGGCAGATGATGTGGCATTACAAGCAGACTCTGAGCAAGAACTTCTGCAAAGGATAGGGGAATGGAATGCACAACTAAAGGCACATGGGATGAAACAAAGTACACTGTGGCAATGGCAGCAAGTTGGGGAAATCAGAAGAAGCTGAAACTGAAATAGAAGCGAAGATAGAAAAACAGGTTAATAGTTTCAAGAATCTCGGAGGGGTGGTTGAGGAGAAGGGAAGTCTGAATTAAGAGGTCAAAGCTAGAAGAATGCCAAATAAGCTAAAAAGCAAGATATACAAAATACTGATGTGACCAGTACTACTGTATGGTATAGAAACCTGACCAGTAAAGACAGAGCAGATGAGGAAGCTAGAGGTGATAGAACTGAAGTGCCTGAGTTGAGTGGCAGGATGCACACTGTGGGCAGATGAAGAAATGAGGACATAACAGCGGAAGCAAAAGTAGCTCCAATTTCAGAAAAACTCAAAGAGATGACTTCTGCATCAAAAGCAAGTTTACTATGTGTCGTGCTATTAATGCAAGCAGATTGAGCATAAGCAGCACTAAACTTCTCTTCCCCTGCAACTCTCAGCTCCTTGTAAAATCTACTCGACACTCAGCTGTATCTCTGAACTTTGCAGCAGAAGAAATCTGGAAAAAGCCAAAATTTATTGGGGAGGGGACAAAAGCCCAAAAACCAGTGGCACATTTTAAACATTGCTTGTATAATCTTGGAAAGTTGTTAGAATAAAATGCTGTGTTACCACCATACATTTCACTGCCAAGTCTTGAACCCAGGACCCTATGAAAAACAGTCAGAGCAACATACCACTATGCCAAATCAGCTGACTGAAACTTAAATGGCTACCATTTAGTGAATTCAGTTCTCACAATAGCTGTCAAGCTCTTAGCACAAAACACCTGGACAAAGCCATTAATGGGGGAATACAGCCCCCATGCATATTCACTGAATTCAGTTCTCACCATAGCTCTCAACCTTAGCAAAAAAAACCTGGACGAAGTCCAAAATAGGGACAATTTTAAAATATCCATCTTCTAAACTTAGAAGATTGCTAGAATAAAATGTTTGTGCTATACCATGCATTGTTCAGTATGAATATAATGATAAAATTCAGGGTCCTCTAAGATAAAGGTAATGTAAGATATCCTATAAATTAAATGTTCATTCTGCAGTAGACTTTATATGATGTCATCTCAGTCTGCCTGGTTCACTTCAGGTGGTTCTTTCTCTTTTGATGTTATTTGGTTTATTTGGTCATTTGGACAGTGTACAAGGGAAATTACATGGGAAGCACCCTTGTGTTCTTTTGTGTGGGATTAAATATAACAACTCCATGGTCACATCATATTCAGCAAGAGATAAATTTCTCTGTAAACACTAATAAGGGCTACCACACATGCAGAAACCCACTGACAAAGATTCCTTACATTATCTACATTACAAAATAAACACTAAAAAACACTATAACAACAGACATCTAATCACAAAATCTTACTCAACACATAAAAACTAAGAAAATAAATTGGACCCCAGTGATCCCTATCACTTACTTAAGCTTTCAGCATTTCTCCTGTTCCCCAATTCATCTGTTCACACTTATGCACACTCTCTCTTTTCTACCTCTCTGCATGCACTTCGCTGAACTGAGCATTTGATCTTATTCACCACACACACACACACACACACACACACACACACACACACACACACACACACACACACACACACACACACACACACACAAACACCTACCTACCTGAAGTTCAGTTCCTGAGTCCATCTGCAGATGTACCTGTGTCCTCAGTCCTGTCTTGCTCAAGTTAAATATCTTATTAGCTGGTTTCCTCACGAGAGTAGGCTCCAGCCTGCAGACATTGCAGTCCGGAGCTTTTCCATTGTATGCGGTGATGACCGCATAGACTTCTGGGCATCTGCAAGGCAGATATGCCTTTCCCCCTATCCAGAATGCTGACACAGCAGTCTGGAGTCCTGTGAGTTCTGGGAATGCCAAGCATGCACGCGCAGATTTCCAGGACTAGCGATTTTTTTTTTAGTATATTTTTTCTTTTCTTTCCACAGCTGGGGGGGGTGCAGTCCTGCAGTCCTATAGTGCAAGCCTGCCCTGATGAATACTGACAATTGCAGACAGTACAGAGGTATCAAACTTCTGTCATACTGCATAAAGGTACTGGACAGGGTGACCGATAAATGAATATGCAGAATAATAGAAAGCAAAATGGAAGATGATCGATGATCAGCTCAGATTCAGATCAGGGTGCAAAACAACTAGCCAAATGTTTCCAGTGTAACACATAGTGGAGAAGAAGCTGAAAAGACTCCAACTGAGCAATCCTAGATATAGCTAAAGCATATGGCAAGGTCATAAGAAAGCTGATTTGGGCAGCACTGTGATTGCTCAAAGTCCAAGGGTTCAACTCTAAGCCCACTACTGTTCTCTGAAGTACAGGCCAACACTAAGGGACTTTGGCTAACAAATCCGCAGATGACTGCAAACTGGGAGCCATTATTGAATCCTCAAATGATGTGGATACTCTACAAAAGGGCCTTACAGAAATAGATTGTTGGTGCCAGAGCCATGGGCTCAAGCTCAATGCCAAGAAATGTATAGTTATCCCCTTTGGGGAAAAAACATGTACCCGTGAATTACCACACAGGTAGCAGTACACTAAACACCGAAAGTGTGATAAGAGACTTAGGGATACAGGTGGACAGTGGTCTCACCTTCAATAACCACATCGCCACAACAGTCAGGAAATCTTTCTATGTGGCACACCTCATCACTAAGGGCTTTTCATGCAGAAAAAAGAAGGTCATTGTCCCACTGTACACATCCCTCATTAGACCGATTATAGAATACAGTGCCCTATTTGGTATGTACCTTTCAAGACATCTGCAACAACTGGAAAGGCCACAGAAATACCTCACTAAAAGAATCACAAGCCTAAAGCAGATCTCCTATGCTGACCACCTTAAAAAACTCTAGCTATACTCTTGTCGCATACCGTCTACTCAGAGGCGATTTCTGCTTAACATACAAGGCCATGTCAAACCCAGAGCTGTTGGACATGCTACACGTAAAGAAATCCCAATCCCTCAGAGCCACACACTCCAGGGATCTAAACCTTGTCATCACAATAAACAAAACATGCTGGAGAGATAGGTTCCTGACCCAGAGACTCCCCAGACTCTGAAATAGACTGCCTATACATGTCAAGCAGAGCACCTCCTTGGCCCTCTTTAAAAGGAACCTTGACGATCGGATGGGAGAAAGGAAATTCACCCCGGGGATCACATCAGTCACCCTGCTAGGCAGGGGTCCAGGGAAGTAAATAATGTGGGAATAAATAGCCAAGGAATCGTTATGGCTAGGCTTGTATAGGCCCTATGGCCGATAGCCTAGTACCAACCTATGAACCTAATGATGGCAAACTACACCTTCATATAGGTCAGTGGAAGAAAATCAACAAAATTGTTGTCTGTAGTTGATGTGGCACTGCAAGCAGACACTGATCAGCAAGTTCAGCATATGATAGCAGACTGGAATAAAGGGAAATGGAATGTAAATGAGCACAGACATGGCAGGACTTCGAAGCAAGTGGGGAAATCAGAAGGACCTCAAACTTGAGATAAAAGGGAAAATGTCAAGTATGTTGGAGGTAGTGTTGTATTGAAGGGAAGTTTGAATGAGGATGCCAAAGCTAAAATCAGCGGTGCTGCAAGCAAGAGGCATGAAGTATCAAGGTAGTATGTGACAGAAGACAGCCAAAGAAAAAGAAAAGTAAGGTGTACAAAACAATGGGATAAACAGTGTTTTTGTATGGCAAGGAAATCTGATTTGTGAAGGCAGAGAAGCTGAAGAAAGTAATGGAAATAAACTTCCTGAGATGGGAAGTTAGATGTACACTGTCAGACAGCTAGAGAAACAAAAACTGAAGCCAAAGTAGCCCTGTTCGCACAGAAAGTCAAGGAGAAAAAACTGCAGTGGTTCAGCTTTGTGGCAGTTAGCACAGAGGACTAAAGCTCTTACTTGTTAATGAGCTGCTTCCTGTGCCACGGGGTACAGGGTTTGAATCTTCTACTTTAATTTACTTACTGTAGGACCTTGAACAAGTCAGTTACCAAGACTTTGAGGTAATGGGAATTTGGGTTAGGCTCCTAAATGGACTGATAAGTACTTATGAACCTATATGCAGCAAACAAAAGACAATTTGGTAAAGCAGATTTGGGAGAGACAGGAAGGAGGGAATAGGAGACAAGTGATACTCTGCCAAAACTTAAAACTAGTGTTCCATTTCTCTATATCACAGTACTTACACATTGTAACACAGACCTCCTTTATAACAAGTTACTACATACAAAAATGTTTATTTGACACACCCTTATTATACTAAATATCATTTCATTGCCTGATATATGCACAAATAAAATTACTTCTTACTTGTACTCTCATCCTAGCAAGAACTGAATCTTTATCAGACTATACATTAAACCCACCTTTTCCTACTTATTATTTTCTCTTATATTCATTCATTTTATTTCAATTACCAAAAAGAAAAAGAAACAAAGGAAAAAATCTCATAATTGTATACAGCATTGGCATCTCCTTTCCTCAATTTCAGACAAGACCTCTTTCTCTCCATATTTAGTTCCTTCATCATACTGTACTCCTTTAGTATAATCTACGTGAGCTCCTACTCCATGCAGGATTCAGGTTTTCCTATTTTATCTCTTTCCCTTCCACCCTTTGCATTCTTCCTACCCTCTGACATGCTCTTCAGTTTACAGTACACCACTTCTGCCCCTTTCTTCCTAGCCAGTCTCTTTCTTTGTTCACCAGTTTGTTCACTGATTGCTTTACCTCTTCTATCTGAAGAGGTTCCTGAAACTTTCATTTACTTGTAATTGCTTTTACCTGTTATCATTATTAAGCATAGAAATTCCTCAGCATTATTTGGAGCTTGCTGCTTGTAACCCAAGAGGAGGAGCATCTTATCTATTTTTATGGTTCTCTAAATATTCTGTCTATTAAGCCCTGTAAAGTTGTTCAGTTTTGGGAACTACTTCTGTCCTCCCCATTACATCTCCAGCAGCTATTTGTTGCTCCTGAGAATATCTGCCTTGGCTCTGCTGGCATATAAAAATACCCATGGAGATGCTTCCATGCAAAAATGTGGAATTCCCTGGATTTTGTAGCCTACTTTGGGATATGCACTATTTCACCTACTCTACATCTGACATTTGCTTTTGAAGTTCTTTCTGTCATCTGCCTTACATCTCTCAACCCCATTTACCTCTCTTGATCTCCAGGTCTTACACATGCCTCAATTTTTCCCTGTTGTTCCCTTTTTTTGGTTATCTCTTTCACCATATTTGACTAACCCTTCTTTCCCCTCATCTTCATTTTGCTCCAGCTCCATTTTGCCACTTGCCCATGGTATTTCCACCCTAACTACTCTGACAGATCGAACTCCTCCCACATCACCCTCCCTGTATTTACTCTGTCTCTATCCATTATTTGTGACCAGAATCTTACTACTCCCTGCCTCATCCTTCATTGCACTGGCGCCAACTACATCCTCTTGTCTTGTTTCATCCCTCCTATGGGAAGAATGTGCTCTCTCCGCTCATTGAGATGTTTGTCCTGCCATATGGTTTTAAACATTTTGTTCAACTCCTGTAATGGGGGGTAGGTTATCTTTTGTATTTTCCATTAATATTTCTACTATAACTCCCCCTCCTCCTCCCATCCACTGCTTGCACCTTAACTGTATCATAATTTTCAGTCTGCTAATTAGTATATATCGGTCATCCTCATACTCAGTGCTAGTGGACACTCCCTTAAATACAGGTTTAAATACAGGATGCCCACTCCTCCATTATTATTTTCTTTATGCAGGTTTTTCCATGCCACCTCCATTTTTCCCCATCCCTGATGAAGTAGTCTCTCATCAGTTATTTTACTTTTTTCAGGAATATTTCCCAGGTAAGACACCGGAAGAACTGTCCCAAGTGCAACAGCTGGGGAAGGATGAGCAGTTTCAGAATCTGGACCTTCTGGTTCAAGTCTGCCTTAATCCCTCTTCACCTTTCTAATTGTCACATGATGTTATCTGATATTTTTTCATAAGTGCTATCCATCATCTCCCTTATTCTCTCTCTCAGCCAAACCCCAAATGCTATTTTTCTGTTCCCCACATATCTGACTGAATGAATCCCTGCAGTCCTTGTGGGCTCATATTTACTGCTACACCTTATGGCCTATTCCTATTTATTCAACAGTCAGACATCTCCATACCATAGCTTTTATTTCTCTTCTTCTGCATTTTGCATTAATAAAAAGTGTTTTAAACATATTAGCTGCCCCCCGCCACCACAAAAACTGCTTGAGTTAGGTGGATTATTTGTAGTAATATTCCCACTATTTGCCATAATTAACATTAAACATTTACAATCATGATTTATGATACATACGGATCTATATGATGGTGGAAGTCCTGGGTCCTCCCCCCGTTTATGAACTACTGTTACTATTGCCTTCTTCAAAGAGTCTGGAACCTCCTCTCTCTATGGAATCCAATTAAATAGAGCTTTAAGTCTCAAATACTTTCCTCTTCACTAGCTCCCATGCTTCTATAAGAATGCTGTCACTTCCTGGTGTTTTTCCCTTGCTATCCTCTTCCATTCCACATCCTGTATGTTTCCTCCTGCAATATCCTTCTTACCAATTTTATTTTCTACTTCTCCTCAATTAATTTAGGTGACTGAGGTTCAGTCTATCTCCCTGCTATCAACTCCGCTGTTTCTAACCTCTCTGTATCTTATAGGTTCATAGGTAAGTACTAGTCTAGTTGCCCTTCCGTGCCATTTTAAGCCTAGCCAGTTTCTCTTTTTGTGCTTGAATTCACCTATCACATTTGGTTAGAGACTGTTTTTTCCTATCCCATGGTTGATAATTATACATTACCTCTAATGAGAATAACTGAGATCATACCACAGATAATTTGACCAGCCCCATGCATGAGATAAAGCATTTAGGAGCTGCCTGTGTCCATTAGTAGTACAGGCAACAGTCTTGGGATAAATTTTCTGTTTCCCATCCATAGATCCAAGTTGTACTTGAATATGGAGAGGGGTGAACTTTGTTTACTTGTGGATGGGGAGTCTGTTCCAGAGCAGAGGTATCCTCTGCAAGATATATCTGCCCCTTAAGACCATTCTGTTGATATTGCAGAAGAGGTGTAGATTCCTAGACCAAGTATTTCTGATGCCGTTTGACTTGCTGATATGGAGTAAATCCATCAATATTGAGACAGAAGATGCTTTGTGTGCCAGACACAGGTCAGCTAATATCAGTCTAGGATACTGAGTATAGTGACAGGGCAGTTAATCAGTCCATGTAGAACATGTTATTTATGCCTTGTATCCTTTTAGTAAGGTATGTCTGTGGGCAATCCAGTTGTTGCATGTGTCTAAACAGACACACACTGAGGTATTAGATTCAATGATGGCCTAATGAAGGCCGAGTAAAGAGGGACAATAACATCCTTAGATCTAGATACAATCTGTTTGTTTATAAGCTGTGCAATATAGAAGGACTTTCTTATGACAAAGGACACCTGTTGGTCAAAAGTTAGGTTACTGTCCACATAAGTTCCCAAATCATGAACAACTGTATTAACTCTTAGTGGTGTATTGTCGATGTGGTAGTTCTCTGGGGTCGATGACTTCCCAAAGGATACAATAATGCACTTTTTTGCATTTTGTTTCAGTCCATGATTTTGGTGCCAGTTATTTCTTTGGGACAAACCTTCCTGCAGGATGGCTAGGTCATCTGTTGGTTCAATGAGTGCTTCTTTTTTATGGTCATCTGCAAACTTAATCACCTGGAACTTTTTGGTATTGGTTTTTACTTCAGAAAAGTAGATGTCAAACAGGAATGGTCCTAGTACAGAACCCTGAGGAACTCCACCAGTGACTGGTATCTTTGTTGAGGTAACTTTCCCTATTTTGATTTCCTGCATCTTACCTCTGAGCCAGCTGGCAATCCATTGGGTAACATGGGGGATTATTCTCAGTTTATTTTGATTTTCTGCTATGCCTATGTGGGGAATTGCCAAAAGCTTTGACCAAGTCAATGTATGCAGTATGTACCATTTTGCCTTCCTCCGCTGCTTGGGTAACCTTTTCAAAAATATCCACCAGGTTGAATAAGCATGACCTACCCTTGAAAAATCCAAACTGAGACAGGTCCAATGTTTAGAGGTTCCCTATGTCCCGATTAATTAGTTCCATGATAAGTCTTTCTATGGCTTTCTATATGAGGCTTGTCAGACTTATGAGTCTGTAATTGCCCGGGTCTATGGAAGGTCCTACCCAATGTAGGGGAATGACTGTAACTGTTATCCATTTACTTGGTACAAAACCTGCATGGAGCCTGAGTTTGATCAGTGCTGTTAGGGGTGTGGCGAAATCATTCTTCATGTTATTTAAGATGCATCCAGGGATATAGCCAGGGCCCAACAATCTAGGTTTTTTAGATTCTGGTAGATCTTTTAGGACTTGGTCTTGTGTGATAGCCTGAGGTGAACCAGTTTCAGGTATATCTTTAGGGACAGACTGAGGGGAGGCAGAAGTAAAGTCAGAGCTAAATTTATCAGCCAGTAGATTCACTATATCTTCAGCCTCTGTGGAGGTATATCATTGTTCACAATCAGGTCAGCAAATTGCTGTCATGTGCTTTTGAGATTAACAGCATAACTAAAAATTGCCTTGTGATTGTCTTAGGCTTGGATAGCTAGTTTACCCTCAAACTTGGGTTTGGTGGATTTCATTAAGCTTCTGAGTTGTTTGTTTATTTCAGTGACAAGGGCTGTAACATTCTTGGAATCACTCCTCTTACTTTTGGTCTAAATTCTTTTCTTTTTATTATAAAGTTTGTTGATATTATGGTTCCACCATGCGGGTTTGTTTCTGGGGTTTGCCCTGCACTTTTTCCTGTTGGGTACAGCTGCATCTGTACAATTGTTTGTATGCTAGTATGGTGTGGTTGTGTATGTTTCTGTGTATTCAGTGGAGTTAACTGGGTTTGGTGAGGATTTGAAACTTTCCATTGTTTCACTTAGGAGAAGGTAGTTTGTCTTAAAGAGATTTCTAAAGGTACCTTGGGTGGAAGGGATCTCTGGTTTCAATTTTATTTCTAAGTTGACTGCTTTATGTTCAGACCTAACAAGGGATGAAGATACACAAGGGATGGTGCAAGATGCTCCCATATGAATAAGTACAAGATCCAAGATGTTATTCCCCCCATAGGTACTCTGACTAATTGTTCTAGGGCATTTGTATTGACAAAGTCCTGCAATCTCTGTGCTTGTGCACTAGTGGTGGTGTAAGTTTTCTAGTCTATAGTTGGATAGTTTAGATCACCAAGGAATATGGTATTGAGTTTAATACTGGGTGATTCTATTTCCTGTAGATAGGTTTTGTGGCTTTGTTTTGTCATAGAGGGAGTTCTGTAGCTAGCTAGTATATGGTAAGGGAGCCATCTGATGGTTATTTGTTCATAGAGAGGCTCTAGTGCATCTTGTTGTTTTACCTACCTTGATGTGAATCTCTTCTGGATGTTTGCCCACAGTTCTCAGTAATCTCTCCAGTTCTGCAAAAATAGCTTTCATAGTCTATCTTTTTTTTTGCCAATTTTGCTCTATACAACCCTTTATTTCGCTGCCCACTTTTTGCTTATATTCATACCAACGTGCCCCATTCCATCATATATTCTTTAATAATGCAGTATTCAAAATGTATTTATTTATTTATGTGTTTTATATTTGCTGGCTGGGGAAGTCTGGCTGGGCAGCAAGGCCCCTTTTCAGCAAAGGCCCAGGGAGGAAAGATCCAGTCCCAGCAGTACAATCAATATATTTTAAGTATATATCAACAATGTCAGGCAGAATACAATTAAAATAAAATTTACAATGTCAAAAGAGATAATATAGTAACTATACATACAGTAGTGAGGCTTCTTATACTAATTATGCTCTATATAGGTATAGTTAGATAAATAACTATGTAGTAGAATGGATGTCACAATACAGAGTACTAAGTTATTTAAAAGGTTGATTTAATTTTGAGATATAAATGAAATGAGTGGCAAAAGAGTTAAGACAGGTGTAGGCAGAAGGTGGGGTGGGTGAAGACAGACATACTGATAGTTGGTCAAAGAGTGGAAGAGAGAGCAGGTATAACAGAAGAGGACAAAGAAAGCAGAGATGTTACACTTATACTATGTATGCACAAATACAGAGCCAGGATATTGATAGGTGTTTTCTTAGATGTGTTTTAAATGCCCGTTGGTTTCCAAGAAGCCTGGAAGCATGTGAGAGAGCACTCCTGAGGACTATTACAGAGTTTGAGTAAAAGGAGGCTCTTGATGCATTTTGGGCTTGAGTGATGGTACAGAAGGAGTTTGTCTTTAGAGTGAAGAGATTTGGAAGGATGGTAGATTTGATGCATGCCTTTTAGTGCTGGATACTCATCAGGGTAGTATATTAGAGTTTGAGCTAGTGATAGCTGACTATAGTGGAGATGATGTGGGAGTTCAGTCCAATTTAGTTGTTTAAGGGCAGAATAGTGTTGAGAGCTAAAAGGGTTGTTTGCAGCAAAGTGAGCTGTTTTATTGTGGTGTTCCAGCTTTGTTTATTAGGACGTTTGTAGGTTAGTAAAGAGTGGGGAGGCAAAGAGTGGGGAGGCATACAGTAGGGTAGGTAGGAGGTAGGCTTTAGCTATGGTTTCTCTCATTCTGTCTGTTAGGTAGGGTTTTGTTCTATATAAGAGCTTTATCTTTTTGTATTTCTTTTAATAACAGTTTGGAAGTGTAGATCAACTTTCAATTTGCCATCAATTGTGACTCCTGCACCACCACCACCTTTTTACTGGTCTCTTTATGTTAGATATGTTGGTAGTCTCCAATGTGTTTCTAGGTCCTTCCCCTTTCTTATTCTCAGAACCACTTCTAGTAATACATACCCAGACAATGTTGGGGGATCATAGTGTATCTGTTCCCCTCTTTGCTAATCCTCTCCATTTGTATAAGACCTTTCAATCCTCAGGATGTCCAAGATGGCTGCATACTGATCAGTAGCTTAATTTCAGCTTTCCCGTATGAAAAAAAGGAACTGAAAGATAAGGTCTAGTAATTCTGCCAGTTTTAGTAGAGTTCACTTACTGGCTAGTAAAAACACTGCTTGGAAAGTTAGACAGCCTGAAAGAAAATCAACTAGAAAATGTTAAGAGAAAACATACTGGGAGTAATCCTGCAGCTGTTCAGCAACAAGCAGTTCAGGTTCCAGCTTTGGTGAATGAGATGTCTTCCAATAATTTAGAGGAAAAAATCAAATGTGCTCAGAGCTGATTAAAATAAATGAAACACTGAAGGAGTATATCAACTCAAGTAACAAAAGACTGGAAAAATGGAAGAAGCTTTAAACAGCTATTCAGATGAACCAATAGAACTGCAAAAATCAGAGGTCAAAATAAAGAAAAGGTTGGCTGAGCATGAGCTATTTCAAAAAATGTTAGAGTGAGAGGACAGAGTGTGCAGAGAAAGCCTGAGATTTTCTGCTGTACCAGAGAAAATGGAAATAACAGACTGTATTAATTTTATGAAAGCACAAATAAGCAACTGGAATGGTATTCCACAGCAGCATTTGTTAATTGAAAGGGCACACATAGCCAGCCTTAGGCATAGGCCAACAAGATGGCCGCCTAGGGTGCCACTCTGGCAGGGGCGCTTTTCCAGTATTTATTTGATGAAGGTAGACCAGGATGGGGGCACCAGGTGGTGTGGTGGGGGACACCATGGAGCCCTTTTGCCTAGGGCACTAGTTGAACTAAGGCTGCTCCTGAGGGCACATTAGGTGTATGCTCCAAAATTGGCTATGAGAAAGCAGCCAAGACCTATATTAGGAAACATTTAGTTATACCAGCAGAAAGAGTTGATCTGGACAAAGCTGTGACAGAAGGACAAAGTATTAAAAAATGGAGACAGTAGAGTGTTTGTGGAAAATGATTATTCACTGTACTCCAGTCAAAAGAGAAGATAAATTTTCCCAGCAGTCAGGGAATGGAATGTTGAGAGGCAGGTTTGAGATTCAAGCTGTTATATCCAGCTGTCTTCAGAATATTTTTTCCTGTAGGATCAAAGTCATTTTTGATGCAGAACAGGCTAATGAGGAAATACAAAAGTGTGTCCAACAAAAAGTGAGGTATCTAACAGAAGGGGACTCTAGTTCTCATTCTTCTGATAATAAAGTACATATAGAGACTTTGCTGGTGAAACCCTTTCCAATGTTCCAAAGAAAAATGCTTGAGAGACAGAAAACACACAGGAGTTGACTAGAAGAATCAGGAGTACCTTGGTCTTCAACTTCAGTCTGGAGTTGGGAGATTGAAATAAATAGGAAGACCAGCAACACTGACATTCATGAATAAATGTGAAACTATAAAGCATTTGTGAACAATGGCTTTACAAGAAAAGGTGGCTGAGAATGATGGGCTTTTGTTGAATTTGCTAAATTGTGGGGGGACTGAAAGGCTTGTACTCCACTTCATCTCATTAATGTTTGGAAGGGTACAAAAGGTAAAAAAGGTACTGCAAGTAAAAATGTTTTCTTAACAGTATTTCTATAACATATTTCAGGATATGAATTGCATGCTATATAGTAAAACATTTTCAGTGATTGCTGTATATGATAAAGATACTTAAAGAAATCAGTACTTTTTTTCTTTTTAAGTTTTAAGAAATGTAGACATTACAATGTAAAAAAAACAGAAGAAAGTCTGAACAAAAAAGCATATTTAAGTTAATATGCTGTAATCTTGGGCTGTTGGGGTGGAGTGGGGTGCAAAAGTGAACCAGTTATAATGTACATAGTTATGACATGTTTTCTCTTACTGTTGCAGAGGGAAATACCTGGATCAATGTCCTTGGCTTAATCTAACGACAAGTTTTTTTTTTTTTCTGTGTTTCTGTGTGTGTGTGTAAGCATGTTGGCCTTAAAAGTAAGAGAACACTGTGAATATAATGAAATGTTTTTTTTCTTTAGCAAGTAAATGTTTAGTATGAGAGGGGAAGTCTGCATCGGAGTGCAGCTGTACATTCTGTTCTTATGTTTCCATGGAGATGAGCTGACCACAGTTGAAGCCAATACATCTCAAGACTTCCGGGCATTGTTTGCTAATAGAATTGTAAAATTAAAAGGTACAAGAGCAGTCAGCTTAGTAAAAAAATAAAATGTGAAAATCCTGAAGGTGTATAAGAGATAGCAGCTTTCCTTGTACCTAAATACTTCAATTAATTTACTACAACAGTACATAATTTAGTTTTATTTAAAGATAGCTAATGCAGTTTTTCTTAAGGCTAAATGTTAATGTTTTCTGAAAGCATACAAATTGTTTTTCAAGCCTGGAAGGGAATAAAGATAAGACAAGAAAAGACAACAATCAGTGTAAATAGGAGCACAGGCTGTAACATGGACTTTAGTATGGATGACCTTAATTTTTGGTTAGGTAATGCCTGTAGTGTAGTTGTCAATATGGGACAACCATTCCTATCAGGAGGGTTAAACTTCATTATTTGAAGATGTACATAGTTTTGTGTGTTTATTAACAGGGAATGTGTGTGGTTTATTTTGAGGGTTTTCAATAAAACAAAAAGTCTTATAAAATGTGACATATGTTCAAATGAAGATGACAAGAAACAACTGTAAAAAAGATCAACCTACCAAACATTTGTGGGGGTATGTAACACAAAAGCTGAAAATAGACATTTAAAATTGCTGTCATATAATATATGGAAATAATAATGTCTTATCACAATGGCTACACCATCCATATTATTTTGGAATGTGAATAGCCTCACAGGTGTAGACAAATGGAATGGAAAAAGTGTTGAATTATATTAAGGAATGCAAAGTGCAAATGGCAATGCTAGAGGAGACACACTTGGAAAGAAGCGAGCATGGAAATTTGATAAAGAAAGGACTTCAGGATAGATATTTAGTAGAATATTAGGGACAAATGAAACAGGGAGTACTTATACTAACTTCTAAAAGAGCTCCAATACTGATAAGACGAGGGAAAAAAGATAATAATGGTAGATTTGTGATAGTGAGGGGCTACCAGCAAAGGAAGAGGATTACACTGGCATGTATCTATACTCAATTTAAATTGCTGTTTTGGAGCTTAAGAAAAATTTGGGAGAAATAATCAGCTTTCAGCAGGCAATATTACGTATGAGTGGGGAGATGGAACTTGATTTCCAACAGTGAGGATATATCTGGGGACCTAGATGGGAAAATATAACAAAAGACGATAGATTTCAGAAGAAATTTATGAAAATATTTAGCATGGAATGTATGAGTTCAGTAGTAGGAATTCAGAGAGAATTTGTATATTATTCCCCAAGGTAGAAAAAGTGGGTTAGACTAGGCAAAAATGATACTTCACAAGAGCATTTGTATTTAATTGATTGCTCCAACACACATCAAATAACAATGTTAAATCATGTGCCAATAACAACTAAGCTAAAAATGCAGGGTAATGAAGTAAAAATGTGATGCTGGTGCTTACCCACCTACCTGTTTAAAAAGTGAGGTATTTAAAGAATAGATAGTAGAAATTATTCAAGAGCTACTAGGGGAGATAGAAATTTCTACAGATATTATAGCTAGTGAGTGGGATAAAATGAAAGTGCAGCTTAAAAATAGGGTAGAAATAAAAGAAAAAGGGGTATGGTTAAGAAGTAAGAGGAATTATTTAGAGGGGATGACAAAGGTTACAGTACTGCATAGTAATGGAAATCTCACAGAATAAGAAAACATGCAACTGCAGAGTGTCAAAGAGAAAATAAGGGAGTATCTGGATAATATGCATGAGTTTAGAAATATTGCTGTTAAGAAACTGTTTTTGATAATAACTCCAGAGTACAAAAACAACTTAGACAACAGAATGTAGAAAGAGTTGTTGCCAAAACAAGAGAACCTATAATAAGAAAAATAACCAAAGATCCTATAGAGGTATTGGAAATATTTCAGAAATTGTATTACAATTTATATAAAGCAGAGAAATGTGGAAATCAAGAAAGAGCACAAATGGAAATATGTATGGAAGATTAAGTATGTTAAGGTTAATGGAAGGTGAGGCTCCATAATAGTTAACACAGGAGGAGATGAGATAAAAATAGTGATGTATAGTCTATATGTGGGAAAGTCTCCAGGAATAGATAGTAATTCCTTTGGAAGTTTAGAAACTAAGAGAGAAAAAAGTGAGAATAGTCTGGAAGGTTTTAAGAGTATTTTAAAAGGAGGGGAAGCACCAACATCCTGGAAGAAAGTTGTGGTGGCTGTAATACCTAAAGATGGCAAAGAACCATCAGACCAAGCTTCATATAGACCCATTTCAATTTTAAACCATGATTATAAAGTTTTTATGTCTATACTAGCTAAAAGAATGGCAAAGGTGTGGTCAAAATTGATAGATATGGATCAATGTGGTTTTGTAGAGGTGACACAATATTTGACAACATTAATAAACAATGGTATTCTGGATGGAAACAGAATATAGGAATATACTGATGCTATTGGTGGGTTTTTGATGGAGAGAAAGCATTCGACAGAGTAAGCTGGGATTTTATGAGTAGGGCAATGGAAGTATTTGCTTTCCCTTTTACAATAATAAGATTACTTAGGAGGCTATATGAAGGCTCAGAGGTAAGAATTAAAGTAGGAGGGTTCCTCTTTGATAAGTTGTTTCTTAACAGAGGAACCAGGCAGGAGTGTCCTCTGTCCTTTTTGTTAGTTTCTTTATAGTTAAACCATTAGCAAAAAAAATAAGAGACTTAGAAAAACAATTATATATTTTCTGTGGCAATCAAGAAAAATTGGATTATTTGCAGAAGATAATAATTTTGTACCTGATAAATCTAGAAAAGGACATTTCAGTGTTGTGGAACATTTTGAGACAGTTTCAAGTCTTTTCAGAATTTAAAATTAATGCAGTTAAAACAAAGACTAAAGCAGGTCAGGGATTTTTTATCAGCTAGAGGAGAAGTTGTGGATAATAATTAATAAAGAGTTGAAGGAATGTATCTGGGAGGAGAAGAGTAAAAGGGTCAAATGAAATAAGTTGATCCTTCCAATAGAACAAGGTGGTTTAGGATTACATGATGTGTAGGGATATCTTAGAGCAACACAGTTAAAACTCATATACATAAAATAAGCAGAAAGCTATAACTCAGAGTGGAAAGGGATGATGATGAACCAGGGGATAGAATTCAAGGAACAAGGGAAGACTGGGATTTTGGGTGCAGATCCTTAAGGAGCATATCAACAGCCATACAGAATATTATGTTCACAAAGTAGGAGAAAGTACTCTAAGAACTAAGCCAACACAAGAATGTAGAAAGAAGATTTTAAGGGTACAGAGAATAGGCAAGTGGGGACTGGAATTTACTAGAGAAAATTGCAAAGGAACCAAGGTATTTGGAGCAAATAGCTAAAGAGGGAAAGGTAATAGAATGGGAAGAGGCCAAGAAGACATTTGGACTGCAGGCTAGAGGCTGCCTTCCCTATCAGGTATTGATATCAGAGTATAGGCAAAAAAAAGGGATAAGGGAATCTTAAGAGAAAGACCTGCTCTGGTAGAGTGTCTAGTTAAGTCTTTAACAGTAGCTACTGTTAAAAAGGGATAATTAGTAGGACATATAAATATTGCATGATAACTATAATAATCAATCAGAAGAGGTTAGAAAAGATTTGGAAGAGAGACTGGATAAGCAGTTCACAAGAAAACAATGGGAGGACATATGTATGGTTCCCAAATATACAACAAAGTCCAGAAGATTTAGGATTTTTGAATGCAAGTATTCACATAGGTATTTTTATACCCCAAGCAGACTCCAAATAATTTCACTCCGGTAGTTGCCAAATGCTGGCAATGTAATGAGGAAGAAAGAGGTTACTGTGAACATATTTAAGTGCTGAATATTGTAACACCGATAAAATAACTAGAAGTGGGATTTTTAGAAAAGGGTAGCAGTAAATTACACAGAAAAAAATAAAAATTATAGGAACAATGCATGCAGAATAATGTTTTAAAGGGGGAGTGAGGTTTAAGGGAAGGCAGAAATTGAGCAGCTTATAAAATGTTGAATTGATGACAGATATACAAAATAATACATGTGATATATACTGTTTGTAACTGGGAACATATTAATACAGTTTGTTTTCTTTTATATAAATGTATGTCTGCCTATGACTTAAATGATAATTCAATAAAGGTGTTTAAAAAAGACTTAGGGGGTTGGTGTAATGGTTAAAGTGCTTACCTCAGAGACAAAATGGTACTGGATTTGATTCTCACTAAGAGAAATGGACGAGGATTAAAATGGTCCACAAGAGCAGTTATCTTAGTACTTAGCTATCAATCTATGAACCAGTCTTCAACCAACTGTAATATTTATTTGAGTAATATGTTTATCCCTCCCCTTTCACCCCTATCTTCCACACATCTTTCCACCCTGTCATTTCCATGTAGGTCTTAGCTATTTCTCCCTCAATCATTACTCTCCTTCTTCTCAATCCCTAACTTACATTGTTTTTTCTGTGACTAGACTCCAGTCCCTAATATCCTCAGCCCTTCCTGAACTCCAATTTACTTGGCCAGCGCCCCTCTTTCTGCTTTAGTTATTATTTTTGTTACCTGGACTCTTGCTATCCATCCCATTACCCCTGCTAGCATAACCTTCTCATCTTCTTTCTTCTCCTCTTTCATAAATGGAGTTTCATTATTTATTGGATTCTCTGCCTTTTATTATTCCATGTGGATCTTGCCAACACTATTTATCCTCCTCTAGTTAAGCATTTCATTTCTTCTTGTTTTAAATGGGTTTCTTGCAATGCTATAAAATGTGACAACCCCCCTTATATAGCTGCAGTCACTCTCCCTTTTTACCACCCCACTGAACCCATTCACATTCCAAGCCCCAATTTTTATTCTTTCATCCACCATGTTTTCTTTTTTGTTTTATTTCTTCTTCCTGTCTCCTTTTTAACAAATGATTTGTTCCCACCTCTTTCAACTCCTTCTTCCAATTCTTTCTTCAGTCCACCAGCTCATGTAGTCCAGCTGTCTTTCTTTTGGCTTGCAATGTAACTTTTCTTCATTTCCTTTACTGTGCTGCCCCATTCCCTCTCCTATACTTTCTATACTATGTAAATATTCACATTCAGTGCTTTCATGCTGGGAGACAGCTCCACTCCATCAGTTGGTACCTTTCTCATCCAGTTATACATCATCACTTTAACAGTGATAGCTAATCACCAAGGACTTTCACCTTTATCTGTCCACAGCTTCTCCTCAGAGCCTTATTGTCCCTTCCATCTCCCTCAGTTTGTTTCTCATTTTCCATCTTCCACTGACATTATTATCCAAGACAAAAAAATCAGTGCTGTTCTGCTGGGCCTGACCTTGAGGGTAAATATTGTCTGTTTCCCCTCTCGTATTTAGTTTAATTTATACTTTTGTCTATCTGGCCAGCTTGCATTCTGACTCTCATTCCCCCAGTCCACTGTTATTACCTTTGGCATGCATGGTCACTTTATTCTTCTACATAGACACAACATCTTCTTTTATTTTGTTTGGTTTACAAGTTTGTTAATTTTCCTGCTATAATCCCATTGTATAGATTGTGATTTGGACTGCATGTTCTTTTATCCCTTTTAGCTTCATCCTTACTTTCCTTGCATCATCACATTTTTGGCCTCCTTGCATTGTACTGCATATAGAGTGGTAAAGAAAACATTTAGTCAGTACTTAAGAGTAGAGTGCCTGCTGACCTAAATGCATATACTTAGGATGAATCCTTAGGTATTGTGTGTTTCATAATTTAAGTTGTTCTTAAGTCCTGTCTCCACCCCTTTGTGCTGACTAGCTTTTACCAAATGTTCACAAATGCTTTATAGATGTACTGCTTCCTTCCCATATCTAACCTTTCTGAGCCTTTTACCATTGGTTGTCTTATCTTTAACTCTTATTACACCGACACCCCCTTTTAGTACATATATTTTACATGCTGTTACCTTTTGACTATAATGTACATCTGTGTAATGTCTTGTGCATCACACACTCTACACCACTCCCTTCCCTTACATTTCTCTCAGGGATATCCCCTCTTTCCCCTGCATGCTCAGGTTATTTGCAGTGTAAAGTTAAAAATATTACAAGGCCTGATAGATCAAGTCTGTCCCAAAAATAAAAACTTAGCATGCACATGCCTAAGCGCAAGATCCAAATAAGTAAGAGATGGCAGCCCAGGGGTTCATCCTTCTGTATCTACATTTTATTAAGTTGAGTAGCTTAAAGTCCCTGATGTTAGAGCCTTTTTCCTTTGCCCTATTCAGCAAAATCCCTCTTGCCATTTTTCCATTATACCACCCTCCCTACTGGCAGTCTGGATGATCTCCACTCTCTCTCTCTCTGTCTCTACTGCTTCCTGAATAGCAGAAACATGCCCTTTTTACCATTATTCATGTCTTTCTTCCTGGGTACTCTTGTCTCACCAACTGCCCGATCTGCTGATAATCAGTCTATGTCAGACTCCTTCTACTTTTCAGGTTTCCTCAGAATTCCCAAACCTGCTCTGGATCTTTATAAGTCCAAGTGGTCCTTTGCAGGAAAATTTTAATCATCACTGGATAAAGCTTTCTCCAACAAAGTCCCTTTTGTCTGCATAGCTTCTTCACTGGTATGAATGCTCCCTTATTTCTCCATGTCTGGTAAGAATAGTCTTGATCAACAGAAATTTTTGTCTCACCAACAAGAACTCTCTTGCCATGTTTCCATAGTTCAATCATTAATGTTTCCTTTAGCTCACAGGTTTGCAGACATATTATTATTGTTCAGGTCTTGAGGTCTGCCTCCATCCTCAGTATCCAAGCTGCTCTATGCACCCATTCAATTCTTATCTCTTTACTGGTGTTTCAGTCTATTTACTTGACAACTCCATTACCACTTTCTGACAGTTCTGCCTCTCTTATTTCTCCAGTATCTCTGTTAACTTCAGGATGTTTCATCTCAATCTGTCCTCTAGATCTGTCAAATTGTCTTCCACCAGTCTAGACTTGCTTCTGTCACTTCCATCCATCCTGGCAGTTTATTGAATTTTCTCCTCAATTTCATCCTGAATAGCTGTGGTGTTTTCACTTAGATGGTGTTCTACGCCCCCCCCCCATTCTTTTTTCCAGCCTCTGAAGTTTTCTTTGAGAGTTTGCTTAAGGTCCTTGAGTTCAGCCTGTATTGCATTTAATGTGACTGACTGTTCTGGTATACTCTCACTTCCCATACCTTTTCTTCAAAACCAAGTTTATCCTGTATCATGGTCTGTCTCACCTTTTTTTTTTAGCTTTCTTCCTCACTCAGCTTTCTTCACATTGATTTTACTGCACTACCTTTTTAAGCCACTTAAGAGGGTTCTAATACTACAACTCAACCATCGAATTGAGGAATCATGAACCAAGTTGGTAATCAAAGAAATGCCATATTAGAAGTCGTGGTCCAGGAGATGTTGATCTCAGATATACAAAAATGAATGTTCTAAAACTGATGGACACTATTATCCAGAATATCGTAATCAAAGATTTGATATCAATGGAATAGTATCGCTGCTACATTACAAAATAGAGGCATGCCTGGGGATTTCTGTTGTTGGCATTGTAATTCTCATCAGGCTGACTTTCTTCATCTAATTTGGCACTATCCATAGGAACAAATTTGGGTGTATATCATAACATCGAAGTCACAAAACTTTGAATGTTATGATATCAAACCCAAAACCTTGAAGACTGACAACAGCGAAACTGCTGAACATCAAATTCTTTCCCAGGGAAAGAATTTGGTGGGCTGTTTCTGCTGCTTCGCTATTTCCTCCACTGTGGTGTGATCTCGGAGTTGGTATATTTAAGTAGAGTGAGTGTGGGGGGCACAATCCCCCACATTGGGGGGTGTGGGGGCGAAGCCCCCCACATTAGACATAGTTTGTAGTGCTTGTGTGTTTCATGTTTTGTGCTGGAACAGCGATTTTTCCCAGGGAAAACAAATCGCTGTTCTCAGCTTTCGGAGTTTTACGTTTGCATGGTTAACAGTTCAATGTTATTGTATTCGATGTTATCACGTTTCAATCTTGTGATATAAACCCACAAATTTTATGGATTAATGCTCTGGATGATATAGCATAGATATTAAGAACATACTTACCTCCTTTTTTGGATACAAATTTTGTTTATTTGGTATTCATAACCACTATTTCACTTCAGATTAATACAAGCAGTATGGATTAGGACAATATTAACCATACTCACTTCTCTTTTGTTTAGCAATTAGACATTTTTTTCTTCTGTTAATACGGGTGCTTTACTTAAACTAAGTTTTAAACTACATACATTTTTCATCGATTGATTTAGCAAAATGGAATGAGTGTTGGAGTATTTTTACATTTTAAACTAACTTATACTTAGTTGTCATTTTATAAGTTTTGTAAGTTTTATTATAAATTGGAAGCTTTATATTCAATTCTTCACATTATCTGTATAAGAAAGAGAAGCGGTGTGTTTTCTGGTTTCATGACTGTTACTGCTTTGTATTCCATTTGTTTCTGTTTTAATGAACATGCTATGGCTGCAAATTTTTATTTGTTAATAAATTGTGATGCTTGGTTGTCCCACTAGGCCAGGGTCTGTTTTCAGGGGAGACATGACATGGTATTTTTTACTTACTATGGGATGGAATTAAAATTTAAGCAGATATTTAAGAAGAAAGAAAAGGGCCCATAAAATAAGCCTAAATGTATATAATACAACTAAATTTATCATCTAAAAAACTAAAGGCTGGGTTGTCCATGGCCAACATAAATTATACATTTACTTTGGCAAACGGAAATGACAATTGCAAAATGTTTTCCAAGTATGTACACTCTTTAAGAAGGGACAACTTGTCCCATTTGAAAAAACATCCTTAACAGAAATGTTGGGTATTTTTAATTATTGCTTTGTAAGGTCTTGGAAGCACACAAGACAATTATACAAATAACAGCTCATTACTTAAGACAGTAAATCACACTGTCCATCTATATTAGAAGATGATACAAGTAAAGCTGTTGTAAGAGTGAATGGATCATGCTGTATGGGCCTGGTGAAATCCCTGGGGGTTAGTTAAGAGTTGCTTGAAGACTTAATATATCTCCTTACCTTTATGTTCAACAGTCTTTTGCCAAAGAGATATATAAAAAGTGACCGAGTCACATATTTTGTGGTACCTATATGTGCAAAGGTGGAATAAACAGGATGTGAATAATTACACTGTCATCAGTCTCACTTCAGTAATAGGCAAATGATTTAATATTGTCTACTACAGCCATTAGAAAGATCTAGTAAGTACTCTGCTGATTTAGACCTTACACAACATGAATGTATGCCTGGTCAGTCAACATTAACCTGTCTGACCCAGTTCTATAGTTAGGTGTCAGAACTCCTGGATCAGGGAAATCCTTTTATAACTATTTATTTAGATGTGAGCAAAGCATTCGCTACATCTGACGACTAAAATGAGTGGTACTTGACAACTAGAAACAATACATTAAAGGTTTACAAAAATTTAAAAAAACAGGTATTCGTTGATGTACAACAGTGAAAAAAACTATATCTCTATAGCACTTGTTATAGATTAATTAGAGGAAAAATATACTTTGCTCATAAGGCATTTTCTAATGAAAGTCAAAGGAAAAATTTGGATTATTAATAGCCATTCAATGTACAAACAAATGCCCCAGTGGTCTCCTTTTCAAAATAGCATCAAATAAAACAATTAAAAGATTAAAAGGGATACATAGTTTCAAAAACAATACTATACTAATTACCTACGTATAAATATGTAAAGGTCAAACTCCTTGCAAAAAGAACAAAAATAAAATCACCTTATGAGACTTATGAAATATAGGTCATGGCTAAAAGAATTTGCATTCTTAAATGGCCAATGGACCTAAATGCAGTATGTCTAACTATGTAACTGCATAAGTGCAGTATGAGCTTTCACACACACCAGAACTACCACCGCCACAGGCAGATGAATAATTTATTGGTTTAAATGAGCATTTTCCTTTCATATCAATGTGGTTTGGGACTTTTTTCTAGGTATACTATTCTAATAGTGTTCTTTGTTTTTTCTGGGTGGGAAGGGTATAGTGACGCCACTTTACCATAGGTTTGGGACTGTTTTCCTGGATGCAAAAAGTAGTAGTCGTTGGTTTTCCTGAACGGTAGGGCCATAGTGATATCATTTTAACTCAGGTCAATTTTCACTATAAGACTCCTTCACTGAAGATGCATCAGACAGTGTGTTTTTTTCCCTGAGGTAAGTTTTGTGAATATTTTCTTTCACTTTTTTTATATTTATAGGTACTTTTGTTTTCATAGCATTGTACTTAATATGTGTTGTCTAGTATTAGTATATTTTTATTTTATTTTTAGTGTGTTTTTTACTTGTTTTTCTATCATTCTAATTGACTGATTCTTTCACATTTTAAGCATTATTTTTTAGTATTTCTTTTTTTTCAGATTTTTGTTGACATAGTTGTCTGTTTTGACTTAGGAGAGAAATGTCATGTCGGCTTGTTGGTAGCATCTAGTTTGGTTCTTGTGCATTTATTTAGTGTATTGCTTTTCCACTGAAATGGATTGAAGATATTATCTAATTTTATTAAGCTTTACACATATCTATATTACTTCAGCTTGTGTTTCAGATGGTTATAATTATTGTTTGGGGTGCTGTATAACTGATTTATACTTTGGGGATGTTTTGTTTATTTTGATTTTTCTTTTTTTTGTATTTTCTTTATTAAAATCATCAGGAAAAGGAGGTATGTGTTCTTAAGGAACGTATATTTTAATGCATTTATTATTTATTCCAATCCTAATTAGAGTCCATCTCCAACCAGCCATGACAGATCAAAGGGAAAAGAGGACTGAATGTATTCAGGTGTTATAGTAAGGTCAATACTAGAAGAGAAGGGCACACCTTCATAAATAGATCAAAAATTATTCCATATGGATGAAGACATGGGTAGACAATTAGAGAAGTAGCACATAAAGTAATGATGATAAAAATGGTCACAGAGGACATGTATCTTATCCAGAGAATATAAATTACATCACAATCTTTAGATACCTAAGTAAAAGGCAAAGCTGCAATAAGACAATTGTTACAAATAAAGTAGTATGGATTGAACAATGAGAAGAGACAAAAAGACATACATACTAAACACGTGGATAAACAATGGCCAAGAATCTGGAAAAATAAAAAAAATGGCAATGAATTGCCTAAAATACTTCTGCAGAGTTCAAATATTAAACATAATTCACTAAAAACAGTTCTTTGTGTAATGAATAGTCTCTGTGTATGTGTGATTTAGGGCATCCACACATTCTTACATATGTTTATGTCATCAAATGACTTTAATGAAAACTTTAAGAATACAAATCAATGTTTTTACAGCAGTCAGAAACAACATCATTATGTTAAAAGCATGACAATATTTCCAAAATTGAATTTGCTGTCCTAGTGAATTGCATTTTATAGTAGTGTATGAAAGACAACAATAAAGAATGAGGGAAATTCTGGAAGGGATAAATAAAGAAATTCCATACTGATGACTGCTTGTATGTAGTGTGCAAACATGCCATGGACTGATTAACCAGTATATGTTATGTTTTGTACTGACAATTAAAACAGAAGAGATATATTTGTTGGAGAATAAGTTTATACAGTCATTCTTAGAAACTGAACAGCTATTAGATAGGGATTCATATGAAACTAGAAGGCAGAGTAATTCATTTCATTTAACTTCATCTTACCTAACTAGCTAGCTAGCAGTAAAATATTACATCAGGTGGGTCATGGCTCTCCAGGGAGAAAAAGCAATCTAGACTTAAGCTGTAGACAATAGCAGCAAACAGAAAAAGGTCAGTAGTGACTTATCCTTACACATGTAGAAAAATGTAACTTGTGATTGTGCTGTTGGTATGGATTCATTGAAATAATCCCCACATTGTTAGCGAAGAAAAGAAGTATTAAACTGTCATTAGCTTTGTCTGAGTTTAACAACATTGTTTTGGTACTAGAGTTTTTGCTTTTTTTTTTTTTTTTTTTTTTACCTGAGACTTGGGCTACAAGGGCAAGTGTGTAAGCAATATGCAAGGTCAATTTATATTCATCAGTGTAGCATTACATTTCTTGGGGGTGGGAGGAAACCAGAGAACCCAAAGAAAACACAGATGAGAGAACATGTAGAGTTTTATTTTGAAGAGTGAGCAAACTGAAACTAGGATCTCTAGACTGAGCCCAGACACTGGAGTAGTGAGGAAGAAACTGTAACATATCAGCTACCATTCTGCCCAATGTAGATGAATAATATAAAGCATGATATTCATGTCCTCATAGCAATGTTACAGAGGAAGAAATTCTGTGCCAAATATGCCAAGTCTGAGACAAGACTTATACAGGATTCATTAGTGAAAGTAACAAAGATTCTTCATGCAGAAAATATGAGTACATAGCAACAAAACCATGGCGTACTAATAATAAATTGATAGATAACAGGTTGTTTGTGGCTCTGAGAGGCAGAATGAATATTAAAGTAAAACACAGTGACTTTTTGCATTAAGATCTTTCTGGGAAGTAGCCTAGTATATACTTGGTCATATTTCCAGTCAAGTCAGGAGAAACCCCGTCAGAGTAGAACTGCATCCAATATGCGTGATGTTGAAGTCTTTAATTATAACTACAAGCAACACTATGTGAGTAGTCTGTGTTGGCTGAAATCCTGCCACTGAAGTTCACATCAAACCTGCTTAACCACTGAGGTTAGAATGTCTAATCTTCCAGGACAGGGAGATAGCAGATGCCAAGCCAATATTGTTTAAAATGCTGAGGTCACAACTTGTAAGAAACAGTCTATGTTTTAGTATGTAGTTTCTGAACCCACATATCTGGGAAAAAAAAACATTGATAAGTATTTCATTTCAATTCCTCTAGGTACAACAGCTTTGTGCCTCTTCTTGGTTATGCACCCTTTCATCACTAGTAACCTGAACAGCCCAAAGACATATGAAGAGGTGCAGTTCTTCAATGGAAACAACTACCACAAAGGCCTTGACTGGTAAGACTGCATGATTAACAAATGAAAATCAGAAAGCCGCTTCTTGTATTTGTATATTGTCCAACGAAACAAAGCATGTAAGGTATAGCATTAATATACCGCTATAGCAGTGAGACTGAATGACAGGGTTAATGACATAATTAATTTATTATATACAAAAACCTGAATCCATTTGACAGGGAAAATCTTCATTATTCTTTGAATGTCAGAAGACACAGTGTAATGTTCTAGGTTTTCCTGACATGTAATATATATTACCTTTAATACCTGTCCCTTAATGACCTTGCATGAGTTTCCACAATAAACAATGGGTGCCTACTGTCAGGCCTCCTTATTTAGTAATGACTTTGCTCTCTGATCACCTGTAATAAATGTGTGTAATTTACTTGTGCATATATCTTGTAGTTGCATAGATTTCATGCAGAAATACAAAAACAAATTAACACTTCAACATCCATGTTCAGATTGCTTCCTGCCTGCATCTGTGCTATATAGTGTAAGTAGTCATGTGATACCCATTATGATGTAGAATGCTATCGCACACAGTTGTTGTCTATATGATCACCATCATCCAATAGGAGAGTATACAAAGGGATGTCTTTTGCAGTTTCCCTCAATAGTCATGCATGTGGCACAACACTGCAGCATTATCAGCAGTGCTTTAGCAGAATGCAATCAGATTTGATCCAATACTCTTTCCTTTGCTGAAGCTTTATAAAAACAATGTTTCAAACTTGGGTCGATTATGTCAGGATGGAAGGATAAAAAACTGTCCGGGTTGCCTAAGTAGATTGAATCTTTATTCTATATTTGTTATCCAGGTATGTTGACTGATACAGAAGGCCCATTTCTAGCTATAGTGCTGCACTGATACAAACATACAAACCACAGCAGTGTGACACAGATGGTAACAATGCATCAGCATCCGATCAGTGGAAATGGAGCTCATATGGGGCATTTAAATTAGGATATTTAGACATAATATATAATATCAGGCATGGAGCTTTATTGTTTTATGTAGGCAGTGACTAGTTATGCTACTTTGTTATACTTTGTAACAAAACAATATAATCAGAAAAATATCATCTAAAAATCTAGTGTAAAAATAGATCATACCATTTAATTCTTTGTTCTAAAAAATTACATCTGACTCCCATTTTGCCATCACTAGGTTTGCAAAGCTGCCACCGCAAGGTTACCTCATCACCACCCCCACCTTTTGAAGATAGTATTCTTTGTCAAACATGATAAAGTTGTTACTAAGTATGATAACCAACATTTCTCCTACTAATGAAATATTGGAGTCTCTAGCCCTTTTCTTCTTCAAAAACAATGCTACCCATTTGATACCTATTTGCTGTGGGATTGATGTATATAGATCCCTAACATCTACTGTTAGGAAACCATAGTCCGCTTGGAAAATTAAATTACTCATTTTTTCCAAGAAGTACCAGGAATCACTACATATTTGGGGCTCTTTGTCAATGTACTTTTTTAATATGTGGTCTACCACTTTAGCGCATGAATATATAACCGAGTTTTGTGCATCTACCAATGGTCTCATTGGTGGGTCTAGTGGTAAGATAGAGTAAAAGTGTACATAGAGGATTTAGTCATAGACAACAGAGTGGACATCGATTTGTACAATTATATGACTATACCTAATCCTAGGATTCCATTATTGTTTGGAATCCCGAAAATACAGAAAAAAACACTAGACCCACCAATGAGACCACTGATAGATGCATACTAAAGTGGTAGACCACATATTTTTCTGATTATAAAAGGAGACTAGGTTACAGCAAATGAAGAGGTGTCTAAGTTTAACAACAGTGCAGACTTTTTACGCTTCACTTCACACTTCGACACAGACACTATGGCATACCTAGATGTATGTATTAGAAAAAATAGTGCCAAAGAAGAATATGTAGCAACCATACACAGGAAGGAGACATATTCAAATTCCTTCCTACACTACACAAGTAACCATCCTTTGCACCAAAAACATGCAGTGGTTAAGGGGCAACTAGTGAGAGTGGTCAGGATGGTGATTGAAGATATAGACTTTGATGTGGAGTTTATAAAATTAAAAGATATGTTTACCAAGCGTGGGTACCCAGAGACATTGGTCGATCAACTTATCATTGAAGTGAGCTTTAAAAGACATGAGGGTATCTTTTTACCTATATTGAGGAAAATAACAACAGCACCAATTAACACCCCCATAAAGAAGTAATGAAATTAATAATGACTTTTCTATGTGTTTTATTATGACCTTTAATTCAGGTGCTAATAACATTTTACATATAATACAGAAAAATTTGGATTTATTGATCAGTGATCCCGTAGTATATCAAAAACTGGGCACCAATCCTAAAGGTGTATTTTGAAGAGGACAGAACTTAAAAGTTTATTAGAATGTCCACTTGACAGAGAACTTAGAGTACATGGTATGCATAAATGTGGAATTTGTCCACAGTGCAAAGTCGCAATACATTCCACATTAGAGGGATAAAATATAAGATTAATAAGAAATTTGACTGTAACTCTAAATTTGTTTACTTGGCTCAATGTAAATTGTGTACATCATTCTATACAGGAAAAACTGAGCATAAATTCCAGGAACGGATGTACGAACACCAGTATGCCATTTCAAGGGGTAAATTAGAGAACATATTGGCCAAAAATGTTAAATAACAAAACATGCACCAGTTCTGGTTTCAAATAATAGATCAAATCCCACTGGACATTGGGGGAGGCCTGACTCTTTAAGACTGAATGAACTCGAGTTGTACTGGCAAATCCTATTAAATGCTTACACTTATCCAGGTGTGAATGAAGCATGTTCTATTTCATGTATTTTGAAATTAAAAAGCTTGACAAGATAAGGAGATTTTACTTGGATGAACTGTGAGAAGGCATTTATAATTACGGTTTAGTAAAGTCTAGTACAGGTACTCATATATATGTACATGTTGCTATATATATATATATATATATATATATATATATATATATATATATATATATATACATATGTATACAAGTTTTTATATACAGATATTATTTTACATATAGTTTTATGTATTAATGCACACTTATATGTGCACATAATACATACATACATATATACACATATATATTGTATTTATTAGATTTTATTATGTAGTAGTATTATAAAAGGAAACAGTGAAGAGATGAATGGATTACCATTACATATAGTGATGAGGGGCGGGTTATATTGTTTAATGTTTACGCTATTGGTGGAAATTGAACATATTATTTATGTGCCTAACTTTAAATGAGTGTGTTTTTATGTTACTTGTTATCTGAAGAAGTCTGATAAACTATCAGATAAAAAGAGCTAAATTAAATAAATTTGCACTGGTTTGGAAGGAGTACTTTTCATTTTCGTTTATTGCCACTTCTCATTCAGTTGTTTGTTTAGTAGTATTTTATTTTACAGTTTTTAGTTGTTGCTTTCTTTGCTATTTTTAACTAAGACAGTATGGTTCTTTTATGGGACGTTATGCATGAGAATCGATGGATTGGTCTGTAGGGCTTAATTTACGGCCATTGAGTATGCTTAGGGAGTAGAATAGTAGCAACAGGTTACCAAAGGTCAAGGAAGAGACCAGTGGATAGGGGGAGATTTATGATATGTCGGAGAGTCATGGATATAAATGCATTGTATGTCTTGAGGAATTTAGGTTTAAGGCAAGTAGAGTCTGGAATTCCATAATTTGGTGATTTTTTTTTTAAATCAACTGTAATCTCTGCAGTACGGTATCTTAGAAGTTTAAAGGAGGAATTTGCCAGTAAGTTATCTTCTAATTCTGACTGTTGAATCTGTTAGGGTCTTTCTATCAAAGTTGATATTGGTGTTTAAAATGATTTGTACAATAGGATGTAATAAAAGGCAATAGGACCTAATAAAAGGCAATAGGATGTAATAAAAGGCAATGAAGTAACATGAAGATTTGTTTTTTAATGTACTCATCTCAGAGTGGACAGAATATAGCCTATAGGAACTATTCAAAACTATGTACCAAAATGCAGTTTTTACTGAAAGGAAAAGTTGTGGGTACATTACAGTTGCTATTTTTCATGTACCCAAAGTGAGACATTTCTTTATGGAAACATAAGATTTTGCAGGACAAACCATACCTTAGCCAGTTCAAAGGACTGGACTTCACCTTTCTGCCAAAATAAAAGCTCGCCCCTGTTGAATTTGAAATGTATCTGTTGAGTCATATATATTAAGGTGTTTCAGGTATACACTAATTGTGTTAAACAGCTGTTAGAGGATAATTAGGAAATAGTTTTGGTCATAAAATCATAGGATGGGTGCCACTTTTGTTGTTTTTTTTTTTTTTTTTTTGCAAAATACAACTGCCAAAATAGGGACTGTACTGCATAAAGAGGGACAGGTGGTAATCTGGTGCAACCATTCTAAGAAGATATTTTGTGTTTCCATTTAAGGAATTAATTTGTTTAGTGCACTCTTTATGGAGTTGATAAATTATAGTCTATACTGGAATATGTATATATATATATATATATATATATATATATATATATATATATATATATATGGATCCATGTCAGATCCACGAAAACCCACATTACCGACGACCAGATCACCAAGATGAGATTGCCGACATAACACATCCCCGACAAAGGTAAGTATATGTATTATGGAATGAAATCTATTCCCGTTTCCATAATACAGTTAAAAAAATAAACAGAAACATGTATAGCAGGGGGCAAGCCCCCCTGCACCCCCCCACTTAAATATACCAACTCCGAGATCGCACTACATTGTGGAAATGGGAATACATCCCATTCCGCACTAATCACAATTGTTGGGGATGTGTTGTGTTGGCGATCTCGCCTTGGTGATCCGGTCGTCTTGTGGATCTGACATGGACCCATATATATATATATATATATATATATATACATATATATATATACACACACACACACACACACACACACATATATACACTGTATATATACATATATATATGTATATATATATATATATATATATATATATATATATATATATATAAAAAGAGAGAGAGAACTTGATTCAAGTGAGTATGATCCTGTAACACTGTTTCTTTTCTTTTTCATTTTTTGCTTTGTTCTCTAGACTGAATCAGATTTTCACTTTCATGTGAACTGCAGTTTTCATTTACTTTTATTTTTAAGTACTATATGATTCAGTTATGCTTTTTGAATTGTAAGATATTTTATAATGCTATATTGATAGCTGTTTGCACAACAGCTTGCTTGCGTGGTTAGATCTTGTTCTTGTCTGATACTTCAAAATTTACTAACACTAGTAAGTGCTTTTTTCTTGATTTCTAATTGTCTGTATGTTTTGTCAGCGGTGTAACTGCCTTTATATGGTGTCAAATTCTGAGTATTTGGGCAGAAAGCATCATAAATCAGATATATGATAATTGAGTACAACATCTGGCACATTACTGTTTATGCAGTAGGACCTTTGTTAACTAGAACCTTCACAAGGACAGTTTATACCTCTATGTCATTTGTTAAAGTGTGACATTCTTTTTATGAAAGGAAAACAGCAGTGCTGGTGTCCCAGGTGGGTCAATTATGTGATAAAATGAAACCACATCAGAATGACCCCTTATATCAGGAACAATTTGTGAAGCTGACCACAGATTTAACTGGCTTAGAAAAAGAATTGAATCTTGCATGCTTAAACATTTTTCTAGGGATTTTAAGGATTATCAGTGTGGCAAACAATTTAATATTCAAAAAAATGTTCAATTTTCTGAAAATAAAGCACGGTCCCAGTTACAGGCAAAATGGAAGAGAAAAAAGCCCATTCATAAGAAGGGTGGAGGTATTTCTGGCACTTCTGGAGAGGATTTGTCCTCTACAGACATTGATTTTGGTGCACCAATGACTTCTCCCTCCGTTAAAAAGCAAAATGATAATTTCCCTTTATGCATCTCAGACGGGATAGACCTAAACCCCATAAGCACAGCACCCACTCTAGAAACATTAGTACATCTGATGACATCACTGCAGATGATTGTAATGTTATTAATAGCTCTTCCTCGTCTTTATCTTCTGATTGGATTGCTTAATAAAGGTCTTGGTTTTCTGCCCAGTTATTTGCTGTCTGAAGATGTTTTTGCCCAAGATGTAATTGCAGACTATTGAACTTAAGGGCTTTTTTTTGTAATAAATCTACTAATCAGGAATGTGACCCCACTGTTTTTCGTTCAAACCATTTACATTTATACCGCCTTCTAACAAAATCGTTGCTATTTTTCAACATCAAGTCTTGGGGGATTTGCATTTTATGTACGGGTCTTCTTCAAAAGTTCCTTTAAATAATTTGTCTTCAGCACATAGACAGGCGTTGTTGAACATTTCTAGGAATAAACAACTGGCCATTAGTCCAGCAGATAAAGGGGGTGCGATAGTAGTATGGGATTGGGTTATGTATGTTGCAGAGGCTCATAGACAATTATTAGACAAATGATTTTATCAGAGGATGGTTTTTGATCCTACTCCAGTTTTTAAAACAGATATTGATCAGTTTTTGGAGATTGCTGTGAATGAGGGTATTATTACAAAAGTAACTAAGTTTCAATTGATGGTTAAAGATCCTCAGAAAACAATATCTTTATATGTTACCTAAAACCCATAAAAATGTAAAGAAGACAGATTGTATCTGGTAGGGGTTCTCTTACATTACCCCTTTCCATAACTCTCAACCTGAAAACATCAAAAAGCTGGACAAGGCCCATGAAAAATAGGTACAAATCGGTATGCTGATTAACATAACATTTGCATACATAATTATGTAACCCCACCCACTCCAGTGGAATTGTGGGATACCAACTTTCAAACACAAACTTGAAGAACAGACCACCAAAATATGACACTAGAGTCCTTCTGCAGCCATTCCAATGTCCCATCACCTGGCTATTTCACCCCATTTACCATAAACACTAATGTGTGCATACTGCTTTACTTCTACAATGATTTGTATTTTATTTTTACATTTTTTAGCACAATGCACAAACATTAATAGACATATGCTAATTAAACAAAGCAATACTGTCTCACAATCAAAACAGACTTGGCATTAAAACTTCTCTGCCCTTGAAACTCACATTAATTGAAACAGCATTGAAACCCACACCACATCCAAAGAAAATGCATCTGGCCAGTGGTGGATAAAGATTACCTTTGGGCTGTTTTCAGATATTTGGCCCCTTGCACACAAAACATACACGTGTTCTTTGATACACCTTCTCGACTTTATTATTATTATTATTATTTATTAAATTATATTCCTTATACAATACAGCACACTTATTAGAGTGCATTTTAAATTTATTGTTTGAACATTTTCCAGAAGACAATGAAACAAAATGCATGAACCAATAATGACAAAACTGCCAAAGTCAGAATATTTCCATCATAAAAGTCTACTTCCACACCCACACAATATATAAATAAATGACAGTAGTGTAAGCCACAGGCATCTTGCACTTATTTTCAATTTCAGATTTTTTTGGGGGGGGGGGGGCAAAAGGCCAAAAACCAGGAACACATTTTAAACATTGCTTGTATAATTTTGGAAAATTGCTAGAATAAAATGTGTTACTACCATAAACAATTGCTAGAATAAAAGGTTTTGTGTTACCATTTATTTTCTGAATATGAAGTCTGAAATTCAAATGCCTGTCATTAATTTAGTGAATTCAACCCTTCAGTGATTTATTTGCCATAAAAATCCTGAAAACCACAGATTTTATAAGGATCAGATAAAAAATATGAGGCATAAATTCACAAGTGGTGGCTATGGACTTTAGGCTCTTTTTACCTTGTACTCTAGCCACCAGGTGATTACAATTGGAGCATTTACACACACACACACACACACACACACACACACACACACACACACACACACACACACACACACACACACACACAGTTTATGCAAGCTCTGTTTCTGTTCGATATCAATATAATGTCAGCAGCCAGAAAAGCAGTTTATGCAAGCTCTGTTTCTGTTTAATATAATGTCACCAGACAGACACAAAGCTCTGTTTCTGTTCAATACACACAACCCTCTGAAAAAACGGACACACAGCTCTGTTTCTGTTCTCTGAAAAAACGGACACAGCTGTTTCTGTTCAATATAATGTCACCAGCCAGAAAAGCAGTTAGTTTAATGGACACACAGCTCTGTTCAATACACACAACCCTCTGAAAAAATGGACACACAGCTCTGTTTCTGTTTGCTGAAAAAAAAAAAAAAAACGGGCACAGCTGTTTCTGTTCAATATAATGTCACCAGCTAGAAAAAGCAGTTTTAACGGACATGCACACAACCCTCTGAAAAAACTAAGAACCTACCCTTCCGAATGTAGTCTGGTATGCAAGCTCTGTTTATGTTCAATCAGCAGTTTAACGGCTCGCACCAAAAGATAATGTCACCCAGCCAGAAAAGCAGTTTAATGGACACACACACACAACCCTCTGAAAAAACTAAGAACCTACCCTTCCGAATGTACGGTATGTAATGCAAGCTCTGTTTCTGTTCAATCAGCAGTTTAACGGCTCGCACAAAAAGATAATGTCTCTGCCAGCCAGATATGTTCACACAACAACTTAAATGCAACCAAAAGATAATGTTTCCCCACTCTCTATTTGAACAGCCAGAATGCAAGCTCGATTCCGACAGGCTGATAGCCCTGACGGAGCTGACGTCATCACGCACGTGATGACATCAGCTCAAAAACCGGAAAAAAAAAATAAAAATAAAAAAAGCTGAGAAAAACTCAGAAATGAAGGGGTGCCACTCAGGAATTGTGGCACCCCATTATTTGGACCCCAAAACTCGGTAAAAACCGAGTAATTCGGGACAGTTGAGAGGTATGCCCCTTTCTGGGTTTTTTTTGACACAATATTTGCAACCTTTTCTTAGTCTATGTCAGAGCCCACATACAAGACACTACGGAGTTCCTCAATGTTATAAGGCAGACACAGTTGGAACCAGGCTGGTTTATGTGCACTTTAGATGTATCAGCTTTATAGGTTCATAGGTTCAAAGGTGTGTACTAGGCTAATGGCCCTGGATTCTTTACAAGCCTAGCCCATAGAAGTGCCCTGGCATCGTGCCACCCGATGTTAGTTCCCAGTGCCTCTATCAAGTAGAGCCACTGGAGTGATCCCCAGGGTAAACTTTCTATTTCCCATCCACTCATCAAGAGTTCTCTTGAAGAGGGCCAGTGAGGTGCTCTGCTTGACATGTATGGGAAGTCTATTTCAGAGCATGGGCAGTCTCTGGCATGTGGTGCAGAGGGATTGGGATTTCTTTAGATGTAGCATTTCTAACAGAGCTGGGTCAGACATGGCTTTGTAAGTCAAGCAGAGATCACCTCTTAGTAGATGATATGAGACAGAGAATAGCTGGAGTTTTTTGAGTCTGTCCATGTAGGACATGTGTTTAAGGCCTGAGATCCTCTTTGTGAGCTACTTTTGTGGCCTTTCCAGCTGTTGCATTTGTCTAGTGAGGTACATGCCAAATTGGGCATTATACTCAATGATTGGCCTAATGAGGGAAGAGTAGGGAGAGATGATGACCTCTTTCTTCCTGGATGCAAAACCCTTGGTAATGAGATGTACCACATAGAAGGACTTTCTGACCACAGTTGCAATGTGGTGGTTGAAGGAGAGGTTACTGTCAACCTGTGGCCGCAGATCTCTTATAATGCCTTCAGTGTTCAGTGGGCTCGCATTGATGTGGTAATTAGTGGGAACTGAGTTTTTCCCAAAGGGGATAACAACACATTTGTTTGGCATTAAGCTTAATGTCATGGTTTCGACATCAGTCATTGGTCTCAGTGAGGCCTTTCTGTAGGATGTCTGCATCACTTGGGGAGTTAATAATGGCTCCCAGCTTGCATTCATCTGCAAACTTGGTCAGCCAGAGTCCCTTTGTGTTGGCCTGGACTTCTGAGAAGTAGATGCCAAACAGGAGAGGACCCAGGACCTATCCCTGTGGGACTCTACTCATGACTGGTTGGCAGTCTGACTTGGAGTCTGCTACTTTCACACTGTAGGTTCTATCTGAGAGCCTATTTGCAACCCACCTAGTGATACAGTGGTTTATGCCTAGTTTGATGAGTTTATCAATAATTCCTGAGTGGGGAATGGTATCAAAGGCCTTGGCCAGATCAAGGTAGGCTGTATGAACTGCCTTGCCCTCATCCACAGCTCTGGTGACTGACTCAAAGAAGACAACCAGGTTGAGCAGGCATGATCTACCTTTCACAAAACCAAATTGCATGGGATCTAGAGTTTGGAGATTCCCTTTATCGTTGTAAATTAGGTCCATGATGATGCACTCCATAGCTTTACATATCAGACTCATCAGGCTAATGTGGCATTATGTACTAATATCCCTCATTGGGTAGGGTTGTTGGAACTGGAATACTGGTTGAACTGGATTCCTTTATATAGTCTAGGATTTAGTGCTTTCTTACTGTGTCTCACAGAGCATGTACTAACTAAGAATGTTTTTTACTTTAAAGAAGAATGTTATCTACAGCTTAGGGGTATTGCTATGGGGGCATCTTTTGCCCCCATGTATGCAGATCTATTTATGGGTTACATTGAGAAACAAATTATATATGATCCCATGCACAATCTTTATTTGGAATCTATGGATAGTTGGCGTTGTTACCTTGATGACTGCTGGTTGGTTTGGCAATCAGATGAGGAATACTTACAGGAGTTTGTCACTTACCTGAATGAAAACAAGAAGGGCATTCAATTTATACTTAACTTTAGGACTTCAAGGATAACTTTTCTGGATGTGGATAATCAATTACAGCAGGATGGGACTTTAATTACTCACATGCATTGTAAACATCCCCAGGTCAATACTTTGTCACAGGCTAATAGTTGTCACCCTCGACATATAGTTAAAAATATCCCTAAGTCCCAATTTATGAGGCTTCGTAGAATTTGTTCTTCAGATGAATTATTTACTTTACATGATCAACAGTTAGTTGCTAAATTTAGGAAGCAAGGGTACAAATACCAGGACATTATAAAATCTAGTAATTATGCTAGGAATTTGGACAGAATGGTATTACTAGAATATAAAAACAGATCGGTGGTTTCAGACACTTTGCTTAGGTTGGTCACTAGTTATGGCAGCAATACTTCTGTTTTGATTGAGTTAATGCATAAATAGTAAGGGATTCTCTTGTCTGATGACTTCTTGAGGGATCTGATACCTGCTAAATGTATTTTTTTTCTTATAGGAGGGGGTAGGACATTGGGTAGTTGGTTTAACCATCATAAAAAATTGTTTGATCGCACTATTGGGGCTCATCAGTCTACAATGTATGGTAAATTTTTGGTGGGATGTCAGCATTGTAATAACTTGTATGTGATACACAGAAATTTACTTCTCACAACACTTCATGGCTTTTCACTATTAAGGTGTATGGAAACTGTAAATTGGATTGGATTATTTATTTATTTATCTTTATGTACTTGTCGGGCTTTTTATGTAGGGCAGACTTCATGCTCCTTTACATTATGTATTTCTGAACATTTAAATGATATCAGATGTGCCTGGCAGTCTAATGCCTTATACAAATATACCTTTAAATATCCAACAGCTAGCTTTAGGTTTATTATTATTGATAGGATAATCTTCTTATTCTTTCGGATTTTCCCGGTTAGGGGTCTCAATAGCGGATCATCTGTCCACTCATGATTGGCAGTGGAGTTTTTAGGGCCAATTTAGAGTGTCCAATCCACCTACAGCATGTCTTTGGGATGTGGGAGGAAACCGGAGCACCCAGAGGAAACCCACGCAACCACAGGGAGGATATGCAGACTCCGCACAGAAGGCACCCCAGCTGAGGATCGAACCAGAGAACCTCTTGCTGTGAGGCAGCAACACTAACCACTGCACCACCTTGGCTGCCCATTATTGATAGGATAATGCTTAACAGTAAAGATAGATCAGGGTGGCGTGGTATTTTAGATTAAAAAGAGAAAATAATGGATTATTCAATTGGGAGCACTTTTTTCTCCAGGTCTTAAAGAAAATCTTGAAACAACCAATAGCATGTCTTTAGAGGGTATATTAAGACAGGGGTGGAGATATGTGTTAATGTTGCACTGAAGAAGGCTTTGTAGCTGAAACTGACATGTTGGTGTTCCTGACTTGATGTAAAATAAAGAACTTTGACTGACTTGTGAGTGCTGGCCATTTGGATGTTGCAGTTTACACCCCTCCCACATGAAAAAAGGGGCGGTCAAAGGGCAGACGATCAGACTGAGTAGACTCACTATGGACGAATTCACATTTTTGCAAGAGTAGATCAAGTTAAATGCTTTCTTCTTTGGCAAGGGTTATAATTTGGACTAGTTAGATACCATCAAAAGTTCGGTTTTGACGCTACAGACATTCAAAACCCATCCTATTTTGAATAGACAATGTTTAAATATTTCTGCTAGTCAGGCCCCTGATGTCTCCCCTGGTGTCTCCAAAGAAAGTTTTTCTTTGGCTTTTCCTATTCCAATTTGTAATGAGATGTGGTTGATTAAGAATATAATACAAGAAAACTGGAAGGTCATTTTGGGAAATACAGACTTGTATAAAGCCTTTTGTGACAAACCTAGATTCACCTTTAAGAAAGCTGTTAATTTTAAATCTATGTTTGAACGTAATAATTTCTGTCCTGAAATTGTACGTACAAGGAAGGTCCCCTTAGGTACACACAGTTGTGTTTTTTGTAAGCAATTAGGTTCATTAATAATTCATTCTCAGTATGTTTTCAACATTGTAATATAGTGGTTTAGGCAAGAGGAGATTTCAGCTACATTTCAAAAAAATGGAGTTTATGCAGCTGTCTCTGATTCCTGTAATGCATTTTATATTGGCAAGACTGTCAGAAATTTGAATAAATGGATTTATGAGCATGTTTTGGCTATTATGAAAAAGAACCACAAAAATGCATTAGCCAAACATGCTGCTATTTGTACAGATTTTAAGAAGTTTTTCTTTTGTGTAATCGATTCAGTTAATTCTGACTGCTTTGCTGGTGACTATAAAGTTCATTTAGAATGTAAGGAAAGCAGATGGCAGAGCAGACTGAGGGCAGATAGGTCTCAATGAAACAATTAACATTAAATGCTTTTTACAAGCACTTAGGATTTAATGGTATTTAAAATTTATTTTTTTTCAATATATGCTCTTAATTTATTGAAGTTGCTTTTTAGTCCTGTTACATTAAATTTTCAGGGAAATGTCATGTTCATGACATCATCAGTTTTATCCCTCATCGGCCGTATGTCTTACATGTTTTATGTGCAGTTCTTTTCAATTCTTGTGGTGGATCTACATTTTACATTTTCTGATGAAGTTCTTTCTGATTAAAGTAGAACAACAGTGCTAAATTTTGTGTCTGGAGACTTGCCTTGACATTACTTGGTTTTTGTTCAGAGTTTTTTTAGTTTGGTCTGGTTTGGAATGCTGCTGTAATCTGCCATATGATTCATCTATGTTTTTTGAATTGTAAGGTATTTTATAGTGCTGTATTAATAGCCATTTGCACAACAGTTTTCTTCTGTGGACAGATTTTGTTCTTGTCTGGTAGTTCAAAATTTACTAACACTAGTGAGTGCTTTTTTCTTGATTCTAATTGCTGGTCTGTTTTGTCAGTGATGTAACTGCCTTTATGTGGTGACAGATTCTGAGTATTTCTGCAGAGAGTATCAGCTAACCTCTATGACAATTGAGTACAACAGCTGGCACATTACCGTTTATGTGATAGTCTTCATTTGACAGTGTAGTGGCTGGAAGGCAACTGCTTCATGACATATGTAAAAGTAAAGTTATTGTTGTCAACATTTAGTCTATCTTCCTAGATGTCAATAAAATACAATGAGGCAGAGATGCATTTTTGCTTTCCCAGATTAAACAAACTACCAACACAAATGATGTATAAATAAAATCCTATATTATCACTTCTGTGATGTTTGAAGTTATCAGAACGACTTTCTTAAGATTTGTCTAAAATATATTCAAAATTTAGTTCATTTTGTTATACTATATTTCCTTATGCAACATGCTTTCTTATAATACAAACAAGTGTTGTTTTCATTACTGTAAACAGTAGACTGAATTTGTCTGCTGTGTCTTAACCATTTTCAATGCTCCTATGTATGTTTCAGGTACCTAGAATTCTTTCCAGTTCCCACCAATGTAACCACAGACTTCCTGTTTGAAAAGAGTGCAAACTACTTCCACTCAGAGGACGCCCCTAGACGAGCATATGCCTTAATACCAAAGGCAAAACTCCTTACCATTCTTATTGATCCTTCGGACCGTGCTTACTCGTGGTACCAGGTAAACATATATGATGGTGCTAAACTCTACCATGTTACCTCAGAAGTGCATGACAACCAGCTGTGCCTGACCACTCAAAACTGCATAGATCTGTCTGCCTATGAAGCAGCCATTGTCATCTAAAATAGTATCTTAGAAACAAAAATACTGCTATTTAATAGAACTAGCTTAGTCTGACAATCTTGCTTACACAGTTATTAACCACTAAGTGTATAGATCTCTAGTGGTGCTTATTGTATTGGTATGCAGGCAGTAAAAGTCAGTAAATGAATGAAAGAGTGAGTGCATGAATGAAGCAATGAATGACACCATGTTGTTTCTTTGGAAACAGAATTATTTTTTTCTGAAAAGGACTGTTCAACTTGAAACATAGCGACAGTGGCACTTTGTTTCTACATAAACTGACTTCTGAGACAGCATTTCTAATTTACCTAGTTATAGGGCAGCAGTTTATTTTGAATAATTTCAGTCCCCCACTACCAACAACAACAACAAACATTTTACTTACTTGTACTTCCTAAATAAAGAGTATAGACAAAAAAGTTATTAGGATCTGGTATGACTGGCCAGAACATAACTCAACAACTCATGCTATGGAATAAGTATTGCATGGAGTATTAATTTCATGCTACAAAAAAGGTTTAAAAACATGCACATCTTCTACCTCCTGAAGGCGCTACATCTGTTGCTGTATCATTCCCTGTAAAACCCAGCTAGTTAGAGTAATAACATTCATTTTGAATGAGGACTTTTCATCATACTTTTCTTCAACCAGTTATGTTTTGCTTCCACAGATTATAACCTACTGAATTATTTGATTTCTATGAAGATTACCCAGAGAGCTGCTTCCTTAGTTATACATTCAAACAAAAATGTCGTCTTTCTTGTCCTAACAAAGAAACAGTGCTAGCTAATTTGCAGTGTGCTTAGCTACATAAGTATTATGATCAAATTGTTAGACATTGTTGCAAAATAACATCACTGTTACTTTAGGTTTTATAGACTCAATATTTTCTTGTGAAATGTTGAACAGCTTTTGAAATTGTTTCAGAATAAAAATATGAATGCATTAAATGGTTAGATATGGTTAACTATGAGCAATGAATCAAATGCAGCTGTGTGGATTGCGGAGTTATAGAAGGAAGAGGTGAAGTAAATAGGTTGAAGAGGAAATCTAGGAAGCAACTGTGTCATTAAACAAGAATACAGAAACATGTGGACCACAAAGCAAAGACTGGGGATAGATGCAGTGTCAGTCAAGTCCTTAACAGGAGTAGAATTAGTTCTTCCTCATAATCATTATTTTATGAATGTGATAGTCACTAAACTTGGTATAAATTCACAGAGAGAAAGAAATGAAAGAGAAAATAAAATATAAAATATTAAAAATACTGGTAATAAGAACTATGTAATAAGATATGTAAACACAAGTCACAGATTAAAAATGTTGTAAACATTTTATGATGGGCTAGGCTAGACCCTGGCAATGGAGACTGGGTCTTAGGACATGGAATATCACCTCAATTCATATATGAAAGGTTGAAAAGTACTATAGAAAGACATCTGGTCTAACCTGTGCATACAACATTGGTTCTGGAAGGTGACTTCTCTTTCAGGGCTGGCCTCTCTTGCATGGTACTGCTGCAGTTAAGAGATGTACCTGGTTGGTGTTTGAATATTCAAAGAGTCCTTACAGTCAGAGTTAGAGTTGATACATAAGACAGCAACCTCAGTGTAACTAGAAGTTGCATTTAGGAAACATCTGCCTGCTGTTTAAGTATGTGTACCTAACAGCTTGTTTGGTGTATTAGGTTTTCTTGAAGACCATAGAATTGGTGCTTCATAGGGTTCCACCTACTTACTTAGTAGTTGTACTAGGAAACTTCAAGGCAAACATGAATGACAGTGACAGAGACAAAATTAAGGCCATAACTGTGAGTATCTGCTTGGCTGATATTTGCCAAATTGGTGATTTTGGACTAGCCATGGACTGTACATAATAAGCACTATGTTCAGTCACAAAACTCCACATAACTAGACTTGGCAGAAGAATATCTGGAGGAATACAGTTGATGACTGACTTTGTAGTTATGTATCTAGACCTATAGCCATGTGTTACTGACTTTGTAGTTATGTATCTAGACCTGTAGCCATGTGTTACTGACTTTGTAGTTACATCATCATTCCTAAAGACATATGTTGTTCACTTTGAGTATATGCCATCAGACATGAAGCCATATGTTGTAGAGTCCCACGTCAGCAGAGGTGTTGAACTGTCAGCTGATTACCACATGGGGCTGAGTTGGATCAGGCTGCAGTGGCAGCAGCTGTACGAACCCAACAAAGAGAAACATGTAAGAACATGTCCTGGAGGCACCTAAAAGATGCTTCAGAGTGGGATAAGAACACATATCACCTATAACAAAAAAGGCAGCCACCTCTGTAAAAAATAAAATAAAATAGTAAAACAACATTTGTGAATGTAACATATTCAACTACAGTGGGTTAGATATTACGAAATGCCACTTTGATTTATTTGAAAAATGTTTCACTATTTGTTCCACACAGTACAGGTGATGTTGTTGATGGTTTGGTGGAATTCAAATTTTTGTTAGGAAGCTGAATATATCTTATATGTTTCAAGATTCTAATCAACAGAGTTAACCTGGCAGTTACGCCCTAATGCCACACCTAGATCTGGATTAAATGAGCATGTATCCATTAATAGTGTGTTAAGCCTGAGATCAGCTAAGCTATAAATCTTGTTATTACAATATATTTTATATTTTTATTTTATTTTAGAATGTTTAAATGTTTATGCATTTATATTTTTAAACACTGAATACTTTATATTGTTGAATGCATTTTAATGGTTAAGACAAGCTTGAAGCAAGGATCAATTTAACCTTTGTGAACGCTTTAATTGTGATAATTGGCTGTTTTTTTATTAGTTGGTTGATTACTTAAATTAATTTGATGTGGTGGATCTACTCATGCTTTGATAAAGTCCTTTGGGATGAAAGTGCTTAGCACAAGTTAACTGGTATTAAAGTGATTAATTATCTGTGGTCTTGCTCCTTCCTTCATTTATAGCAACTCTGTTTTTGTTTTACTAACAAATATCACCTATGAACGAGCATCTGCTGTATACAGGGGAGGTCAAGGAAGTGGACTCTAAACTGTTTCTATAACTGAAGCAGTAGCAAGGACTGCTGCAATGGACTGTACCTGAAAGATAGTTGGTGCATTTCATGACAGCAATTCTAGTGCCTTCTGGTGAACATTAGCAGTTAGGAAAGATGGCAAGTTAAGGAAATAGGCCTTTTATGCATTGTTTGTAGGAAGTCTTCAAGTCTGACTAATGGAGATTGACAGACATGGAAGACACCAGCTATGGCATTCAGTGAAGGGTTGGATGGGGAAGTACATTGGTAAGACCATGAAGAATTAATTTTATATGGCCTAAAAGATGTTTGGCATACCATATGGAGGGTAGGCATTGCCCAAGTTCTCTGCATCAGCAGTGGAGGAACACTGATCACAGCTGTGGGCATATTCAAGCAAGTGAAAGGAATACTTTGAGAAACTTCTGAACTCTGAGATAGATTTCATTGAGAAGTTAATGTCAGAAGCAACAGATGGGATACGATCCATATCTGATGAAGTCACTACAGCAGTTACAGTTATTTATTTATTTTTATTTTCTTTTATTTCATGACTGAGTTAGTCCGAGATAACGGCCTGATTCATGGGAGACACAATGACATATTTATACTGAATACTGGAAATTTGTCCAGGACACCATGTAAATGTTCCTACTGTTTCTATGCAATCAGTGGCACCAGGGGGCTTTCACTAGTGCCTGCAGAATTCCAAGATGGAGGGGGAAAGGGAAAAGCAGGAAATTGGATTACTGCAGACTACTAAAATGTCACAAACAGACTCTGTAAGAGAGGCGATTGTTGTTACAGAGTTGGAGAAAGAAGGTCTGGAAACTCGTGTTGGTGGAGATGATGGATTGCACTGAGCCAAATGTTGATGGACGTTGCTGTGATCAGTAAAAAATGTTTACATGAAAAGAAATGGTAAACAAAGGAAAGGCAGATTCTGTGAATGATGTTGAAAGAATTTAAAACAAAGAATAGTGACATTATTAACAGGTATAAAAGTTATGGATAATATTATTTTACCTTTGGTTTTTAAAGTGCAGGACATATGAGCATTAGTACACAGACGACTTGTGAAGTTCTTTTGAAACTTTTACTTTACTAAGAAAAATATGAATGATGAAAAGGAGCTTATTTGCACCATGGAATGAGTATATGTTTCAGAACGTGGGACTGCAGTTAAAAAAGAAAATAAATGTGCACTTTGGAACATCTGACATAGAGGAAATGTTAGTAAAGAAGTGTTTTCTGTCTATTTGTAACAAGGTACATAAGAGTAAATACACACTGAAACAAATATTTGGACAGGGTGACACTGGCTGTAAATGTGCATATTTTAAGCCTTATAACTATGAATGTGAAACAGGGAACATTGAGGGATTGAGATCAATCTAAAGCATTTTTGTATGGGGATGCAAAGCACTTGGAGCAAGACTGTAATAAAAGAAGATGTGGTAAATGTGAGGAAAGGTGACATATCACAAATATTGTAGGCCTGTGTGTAGAAAAAGCAATAAATTTGGACAACTTTGGTTTGACTGTCCTTTACTAGAAAACGAAAGGTTAGGAGAAGAAGAAGAAAAAGAGAATATTTGAGAAGAAAGACAAGCTAAGGAAGATATTAGTGGACACAGTATAATGGAGGGGATAACTAAACACAATGTACCTAATATGGAGAAGGATGATGGGAATGAGACAGGAAATATTTTACAAAGAGTAAGTATTACACTGTAAGATAAAAACAGATACGGAAATAAAGAACGGAAAGAGGGTGCATTTGAGACAAAAGAAGATCAAGATGAAAATTATGTTAAATCAGTTGAGGGAGGTTGGTGGAGGGTGCTGAGAAGGAAAATAAAAATAAAAACTAGAAATAAGAAAGACACCAAAAAAGAAAGTGTAGGCTTAGGAATACTAGCACTAAATGTGAACAGCATTCAAGATGATATATGAGGTATGTTAGTGACTAAATGGTGTGAAAAATGAAGGTCTTATGTTTGTTAGATGTAATATGTGTGAAGAAAGGAAAAAAAAAAAGAATTGAGGCAATATGGGATCAATATGGGAGAAACGACATGGGTCCAGGAATGTGATTTTTTTTTTTAAGTGAAGAGATAAAGATACTGGATGTGATGGTAGTAGAACCTGGAAGACTAGTGGTATTTGAATGTTATAAAATATTTTACAAAATGGCGTGGGTGAAAAGTATGGTAAAAGAATGGATGGGAGAAAACATAAACATTTGGAGAGGAGTTAAATAAGGATGTCCATTACATATGTGTCTGTTTGTACTAGTAATTAATGTAATAATTCAACCACTTATGTGTGAAATGAAAGAATCAAAATGGTAGATGGGAAAAGGAGTCATAATGCCTGTTGTTCTGTCATATGCAAATAATTTAGTGACTGAGGCTAAAGTAAGATATGGATGAGTGAAGTTGTGGTAAGAGAAGAAGAATTATTAAAGAAAGGTTGGTTAAAGTTAAATAAAGCAAAAAGCAAAAGGTTTGATAAAAAAGTGGACTATATTATACTAAGGAATGAAATTTGGAGAGTATGCAGTTGTAATGGAACAGTGGAAAATAATGTTGCAAGAAGTAAAAACAATTCTTATCATGGAGAGGTTTCAGTCTCTCATTTAACAAAAAGTATGTATAATAAAAGCATATTTGTAAAACTACCAGATTTGGGGAGCATGCATTTTTCCAACTAACTGGGGAAAGAGATGTTTGAAATATTTTTATTCATTTTATTAAGAGGGTCAAGACTGTACTCCATAAAAAGAGGAGTGCTGTAAATGAAAAGGGAGGAAGTTTAAATCTAAAAAATCCTACAGTGTATCTGCATCTATGAATTTTGTCTGGAAAATAAAGAAGACAAAAGAGACAGAAACTTATAAATGATGGAGAAAATCTTATATGTAAGGTATGAAGAAGGGTAAATAAATAAGAAAAGATGAAAGAAAAAAATGAGAAATTAAATTATTTAATGTTTAAAATTAATAAGATTGACAAAAACAGAAAATTATGGTATAACAATATTATGAAAATATTATATGGTATATCCTTGGAAGGAATTAAAAGAAGATAAAAAAATATGATATAAAGGATAGAAGGAAAAGGTTTTAGAATTTTTAAGAATCAGGGAATTTCCTGTGAAGAACTTTGTTGGATTAATGACCAGTTAAAAGTAATATGAAATATAAGGTACTGGAAGAAAGAAATAACAAAACATCATTTTTAATATGTAAAAGAATGAACAATTTTGAGAGGTTTTTAAAAAGAAATATGAATGAGAAGGAGTTAAAATTGTACCAATTTATATGATATTATATGGACAGTATGAGAAAAAACAACTGTGAAATTGAAACATGGGATTGATCAAATATTGTTTGTAGCAATCTGGAGATTATGGAAAAGAAGATTTGGATTACTGTATGGAAAATACAGATGATAGAAAATGTGCCAGATGGAATAAAAAGATGGTTCTATAAGAAAAGAGGTTGCTAAAGAATTAAAAAAAACTTAAAACTAAAAAGATTTTTCTAAAACCTGGGCTTAGGAAAACCTTTTATTTTCTTGAAATGATGAAAATAGAATAATTGTTTTTCATTGTAGATATCTTAAGGTTTCAGATAAAATCAAAAGAAATTATAAGATATATGTTTTGAATATGAATGTGTAAATAATGTAAAGAAGTATAAGTAGTGAAAGATGTAAGCAAGGTAACCCTTACTCTTTTTGACAAATGCGATCCAGGTGAAAGTGCTGAAGGTAATGAATGATGTATTGGCACCATGGTTAATGTGCCTCTGTAGGAAAGATGAGGACAGTAACTCTAGAACAGTCAACCAAGGTCATGATCCCCATTTTCAAAAATGGGAATAAGAAGGTGTGACCTAGTTAGAAAGGTTATTTTCATCAACCTCCCTGTAGAAACTTATGCCAGAGTGCAGGAAGTAGGCATGAACCTGTAGCTGACTCTCTGATTCAGGATAAATTATGCAGATTCTGTCCTAAATGTGAAACAGTAATTCAGTCATTTGTCCTTGCACAGACATTTGAGGGATTGTGAAGTATTTGTATTTGTCACCATCATCTGCCTTGTGAACCTGGAGAAGGCAAATGAAAGCACCCTTGAATATTTTGTGAAAAATGCTACAGTAGTATGGGGTCCCAGAATTGCTCCAAAAAGCAATTTGGTACCTGTACCCATGAAGCAAGAGTCATGTTCACCATCTTATTTTTAAGTCAAATATATTCAGGGTAAGTTCAAGCCCATGCCATTGGAGTGTATTGTGTCCCCTTGTGTTTATGATATTTATGGACAAAATGTCAAGGCTCAGTTGAGGTTCTAAACATCTTGTTTGACACTGTTAATATTGCATATATGTTGTTTGCAGACACTGTCATCTTCATGATTTCAATTAACTGTCCAACTAGTAAGCAGTGGAAATGCTCATAGCTGAGTGTAAAATAGGTACAATGAAAATTAGCATAACATCAGGTCCCAGTGGCCTGATGGATAAGACATTGGTCTCCTAAGCCAGGGATTTGTGGGTTCGAGTCCCATCTGGGATGATATAGTCTTGATAAAAGAAAAGAGGTTTGCTGTATACAGGTGAAAGACGAACAGTTACTCGAAGGGGACAATTTTAAAATCTTGGGGTCTTTTTTATCAGCAACAGTAGAGGGGACTGTGAGATTTACTAATGAATTTGTGCTTCAGCAGGCCTTTTACTGGACTATGCTGGTGATATGAAATCAGAGTAAACATGAAGTTTACAATTTACTAGCCAGTCACATCACCATCCTCACCTGTGGTTGAGTGTGGAACAGTGACTGAAAGGATGATATCATTGCTATAAGTGACAGAAATGAGGCATCTTGGCTGGTTTATGTGAAAGAGTGTGGAGCTTTGAAATCTTCAGGTATGAGAGAGTAACTGTCAGGAGGCAGTTGAGTTTGATTGGACACCTACTGAGGACACCTTTTGGGTACCTTCTACAAGGGGTGTACCAGCTGCAGCTTACTTGGAGGAGACTTCGAAGGAGTCCAAGGAAACTCTGGAGGGACTGTATCTCTCAGCTTGCCTGGTGGTGATCCCACAGAGATGAGATAAGGACTGTTAACTGGGAACAGCAATGATATAAGGGAGCAAATTGGGAAATTGCTCTGGGCCCAATCTCCTTGGTGGCCCTCAGTTACTGAAAAAAAATGGGTGATTACTCGAAAACTCTCACATGGATGTTTCTGGAATAACCACATGCTCAGATACCAGAAATGGGAACTTTAGTAAAACAAGCCAATGTTTTCTGGCTGTTTGAGCCAGAGGTCACCTTGAAAACACCCCAATATTTCTGAAATTTAAATGATAATAGCCAGTATGGTTCCAATTATTTTTAAAACCTGCACCAATTGAGTGCTACAAGTGCAGGTTTCATTGTGCTTATAACCCTCCAAAGGGAAAAATAAGTAAAAGAAAAATGAATTAAAAAAAAAGAAAAGAAAACTACACAGTACATGTCTAACTTGATTGTGGGAGACATAGTTTTCCTGTCCTCCTGTATTGGTTCACTTTCTCCTGGACTGTTAGGTGCTGGTACACAAGACACTGACAATACCTTCTGCATTGGTGCAGACAGCTGTGACATACAATGTAATGAGCACTGGCTCTGATGGTAGCCACTGTCACTTGTTGCTGGATATAGCTGTGGCTACTCCTACCATATCCATGTTGTACACCAGTAATCCTCAGTGTTCAAAACGGCTTAGCAGCAATGTTTCTCATATGTCTCTGAATTATACCACCCTGTTTAATATCATTTGCATAATCCATGTATGTCATTATATATTTATTTAGTTCTTCATTTATTTATTGCTTGTTGACATAGTAGGTGGGCTGATCTTTGGACCATTTTCAGCCATAACTTGGGTGCAGATGCATGGAGTTTTAAATAGACTGGCAAAAATACTGAGTCTATTTTATAGCAATTATCACACTCTTTTACAGGAACTTTCAGACAAATAGTATGACAGTTTGCAACATTTTTCACACGGTTCACAAGTTTATTGAGCAATGCTCATGTTAATAAAGTTCTTTGGGGTGTGTGTACTTTTTTACACACACACACACACACACACACACACACACACACACACACACACACACGCACACACACACACACATACACACACACACACACACACACACACACAAACACACACACAGCTATATATATATATATATATATATATATATATATATATTATATATATATATATATATATGGATTCACTTTAGAAGCTTGAAATACTGAAATATCGAAATTCAGCATTTCGAGCCCATAAAGTGGAATCCTGAGAATAGTGAAAGCTCAGAAGCACGAAATTCAAAACCACTAATACTGGCGGTTTTGAATTTCGCGCTTATGAGGTTTCACTGTGGTTATTGATTCAGGTAAGTGTGTGTGTTAAGGGTTTTGGGTAGGGGTTGTGGTGTATGTCAGTGTGTTTTCTTGCTGTGATGTGTGTGTGCTAGGAGAATGTAGCTTGTGTGGTGGTGTTTCGTGTGCGTTTGCGTGTAGTGCGACCTTGGAGTGAGAATATTTAAGTAGGGGGGTGTGGGGGGTGCAGGAGGGCTTGTCCCCTTGCTATTATGTAGTAGAGAGCTTGTGTTTGTGTGTGGGGAGGATGGTGTGTGTGTGCAGTAGAAGTGCAAAATTCAATATCTCTGGTGTGCGAGATTTTGAATTTCGGGGTTCTGAGTTTTTGTTGTTTCAAAGATTCGACTTTATAGCTTTGAAATACTGAATTTCGATATTTCAGTATTTCAAGGATATAAAGTGAATATATATATATATATATATATATATATATATAAAATATATGGAAATGGTCCATATCATTGAACATTTGTAATGTCAAAAAATTTTTACGCCCACAGATGTGATTGAATCTCATTTGATTGCTTCTCTTGGCATTAGGTCTATGCAAGATTGTGAACAATGGGGATCGGGGAATTTGCTCTTTCCCCACTATACAGTCTTAGAGTTGGTTTATATAATTACAAAAAAGTGTATATCACATATAATCTTCTGTACAGTCATTGTCAATCAAGCATTATATAGCTCATTCAATTCCTGCCTTCCCTAAAACCTCATTCCTCCTCCAAAACATCACTGCATGTGTATTGTTCCCACAATTCCCATTTTTGTACGTATTTTTTTCTACTCTTTTCTGAAAATCCCACTTCCAGCCCTTTTTATCTCTGTTACTATATTCACTACTTCAAATATGCTTGGTTTAGACTTTGATTTCCATTTTCTAGAAATTGCTTTTTTAATATTCAGAGAAATTTTAGCCAGTTTAGGGAAATTAAAGGTAGGTTAGTATAATGCAAACAGGAACTACTTATGCCTGAGTATGTCTAGGCAATTCATTTCCTGTATCATAGCTCAAAAAAAAAAATAATTTCCTTAGATACACCAATTTGCATACCCAGTATTTCTGACAGGGTAATCAGAACTCATTGCACTCCCACAAAATATGTTCCCTATTACCTCTTTTTTCCCCATCACACCTCCAGCATTTGCAGTCTAACTTGGGAAATATTTTTGGAGTCATCTCGGGGTATAAAAATATCTATGCAAATACTCCAAAGAAAAAAATCTAAGTCTTCCAGATTCTGTTGCATAGTTGAGAGCCATACATATCTCCTCCCATTGTTTCTTTATGAATTGCGTATCCGGTCTCTTTTCTAACCTCCTCTGACTGATTCCTGTAATTATCACACAATATTTTATATGCCCTACTAATTATCCCTTTTTAACAGCATCGTCTCTTCTAGATTGAACTAAAAACTGTACCAGTGTTGGCCTTTCACTAAGGATTCCCCACCCCTTTTTCTTTGCCTATACTCTGATATCAATCCTTAATAGGAAGACAGTCTGTAACCTGCAGTCCAAATGGATTCTTGCCCTCTTCCCATTCTATTACCTTTCCCTCTCTAATTATTTGCTCCAAATACTTTGGTTCCTTTGCTAGTTTTCTCCAGTAAATTCCTGCCTCCTTCTGCTTGTTCTCTGTACCCTTAACTTAAGTCATCCCAACTGGCAGAATCTCCTATCTCCATTCCTATGTTGGCTTAGTTCTTAGTTCTTAGTTACTTTCTGCTACTAGAATTCTGTATGGCTAATTTATTATTCTCCTTAAGGACCCTCCAAGATAAAGTCCTTCAACTCTTTATTAATTGCTATCCACAACTTTTCTTCTGGTTAATAAAAATATGCCTGGTCTGTGTACAAAACTAAAGGGACTAAAAACATTTTCACTGCTTACATCTGGCTATCCATATGCATAAATGAAAGCATCCAGTTCTTCAGTTTTTGTATTATCGTTTGCCTAGTCTCTTCCCGCATATCCTTAGCTGCCATAACAGAGTCCTTTTTAGTCCATACTCCTAAGTGCTTCATTTTATCATTTCCAAAGTATTCTTGATAAAAAATAAAGTAGGTGAATTGGATGACTATTTATGAAAATAAGTACCTGCCACACCTTTTCAACCTCAGTAAGAGTGATGGTAACCCAATACACAGTTGCCTCCCTCCACCCATTTTCCCCACATCCATATTTCCCCCACCCATATTGTGGAAATACACCATGAGGGAACTGTAATAAGTGTAATATTATGTTAATTAAATATTTTTAATAATTTTTCAGAATGATTCCACTACTTAAATAAGAACTGTGGTAATGTACAATACTAGAATCTACTTTGTAGAAAACTTGATTGGTGTCTTTATGTTGGTTGTACAGCACGTTCCCTAGGAGATAAAATTTCAGTTGCGTTATATGTTGTAAAAGCAGGAATGTTTTATATAACCACAGCTTGGTTAACTCAAATGCTGCATCCGGCTTTAGGCATTGGTCCTGTTTCTCAAAGTGTTACTGTTCACAAGGAACATTTTCAAAGAATTCTTGATAAAAAAGAACAAAGGCAAAAAGTAAAAATGGGGAGCTGTTCCCTTTGTGTTGAATAGCTATTACTGAATTTCATTGTTTAAATGGAAAGCAAATAATAGATAGTAGAACTATTTTTCTTTATTTCTTACAGTTGGTATTGATGAATGGATGTCATTTTATTTAGTTATTATTTATTTTTGTTATTTGATTTACCAGGAAAGTCCAACTGGCTAGGTGCCCTTTATCAGTGGTGGCCTGGGGAGAAAAGCTCTAAAGTATTACAAAAACATTATAAGAACAATATTTTTACAATCTTCAAAAATAACATAATACAAAAAAAATGAAAAAATAATCTACCATTTAAACAATTATACCAAATCAGACATAATGTAAAACCATTGGTTAAGAATAGATACAACTTATATGACAATTATTTAATATTCAGAGAAAATTTAGCCAGTTTAGGGAAATTAAAGGTAGGTTAGTATAATGCGAACAGGAACTACAGTATGAGGTGGGGGAGAAAAAATGGGTTATGGCATATTTAGATATAAAGTCAGATGAGAGAAACTGATCAAAATAAGGAAGCGAGGAAAGAAGAGGGAGTAAGGCGGTGTAAGGTTTGAAAAGGTTCATATCCAGGGGTTGAGCAAGAAGACAGACAGATTTTGGTTAAAAAGTATTTCAGAATGGTTTTAAAGAACTGGAGGGAGGGTATTGACCTGATGGATACAGGTAAGAGCTCCAGGCCTTAGCAACATAGTATGAGTAAAGACCACACTCGGCAGATTTGATAAGTTTGTGAACAGTTCTTCATCATTGGATTGCAATGATCAAGTGAGAACATAATTGTGTAGAATGGTATTTATTGCTGGACAAGCAGATCGATGCTGGATAATTTTATAGGTGGTGGGAGGCTATGTATATGTTAGTGGGTGATGTAATTCTAAGCAGTTTTAGACTTTTTAATGTTGTACAGTGGTGGGTCCCAATAAGAATCATTTTAGCCATTAAATATAGGAAATCATTTCCTCATCATGATTTTTTGTGCAATTTTCACCCTGCAACTGCTGTTTATTTATATATATATATATATATATATATATATATATATATATATATATATATATATCCGAAGAAGTTAACTTCATTTTATCTGCAACCTGTGGGTATACGGATCCATATCGGATCCAAGCCGGCAACTTTTTTCTAGCATCTGCTCCAATCTCTGAGCCCCTCCCCTTACCCATAATGCCCTACCATCTCCTATGTTACCCCAGATCTCATATGCTGCGCCAGTAGTGCGCATCGTGGTCTCCTTTGCTCTGAGCTAAAAAGGGATAGTAAGTGGAAACTTTCGATTATTTCTAAGTGTGCTTGTTTAGGATTACCTTCCTCCCCTTCTGTAGTAACGCGTTGGTCGTTAGTAAAAAAAAAAAAAAGTTTTTGTATTAAAATAGTAGTCAGGCCTGCCCTTCCCCCTACCAGTGTGTGTATGTTTTTTTGTTGGGAAGGTAGTACCTTTAACTTTGAGTGCAGAACTATGGCTGACCAGCCAAAGCCTGTGTTCAAAAAATGTACAGAGTGTGGCCATAAGCTTTCCCCTGCTGATGGTCACACTCTGTGTGTGATATGTTTAGGAGTGGCACATTTTCCACCCAGTGTGCTCTCTGTTCAGGCTTCAACCCTAGGGTCCTTAGGGATCGTAAGGCCAAGCTAGTTACCAAAGGCCTTCTCCCCATTGCCATGCTGGATTCTGCCTCGGCCTCGGTCGCTAGTGCACACCAGACAAGGACTCAACCTCCCTCTTCGTCTGGCGATGGGTCCTCTAAGGACATTTCTTCAGTCAGCGAGTCTGACAAAGATAAAGAAAAAGAAAAAGAGAAGGAAAAGGAAAGATGCAGAGAAGAAAGAGAGAAAAGAAAGACAGGCATCGCAAGAGATCTCCAGACAGGGACCTCTTTCTCAGCCCTCCATCCAAGACCATGAGGCCTGTTTCTCCTCGGCTCCGGTCACCACATTTCTCATCAGAGCCAATGGAACATTCGGACCCAAGGCCCTCCACCCCTCTGTGCAGACCAACCAGATCTGAGTCGGTGGCCTCTTTGAGGTCAATTCGGAGCCTATCGGACATGGATATGGACAGACAGGATGATGCGGAGATTTCTTCAGACCAAAATTCAGATCTTGCCAGGTCCCTCTCCCTCTGGAGGGGTGACCTCCATGCCTCTTTTCCGCCGCATCTCTCCTTCCCCAATCCGTGCTTCGGCTTCAGGGCTCTTGGATCCGAGGTTCTTCGGAGCTGGTAGCTCGGCACCGACAGTTCCTCCAACCTCAACTCCGGCTGTTACCTTAACTTCCTTGGATCTGACTTGTTCAGATCCGAGTGACTCTCAGAGCCATGGACAGGGAGTCGGACCAGGGGGAATGGATTCTTTGGCTCCGACTCTTTTGGGCCCGATCCATTCCCTCGGACCTCAGGCTACCCTGTCTTCAGCTCCAGTCCCCGCTTGGATCTGGGGAGGACTTCTCCCTTTGCCTTCGAAGTGGTGGAGAGGGTTCTCTCCCAGGGATTGAGACCCCAGCCCATTCCCTCGGATACCACCCAGGCCCCCCTGGATTTGGCGATGACTCCCTTCATCCTGTTTCAGGGACAGCCTGTGCCAGAGTATCCCCAGGTCATTTTCCCTGAGGAAACCCCTGCAGCTTGTGGATCCCCTTCTGAAAGTCCCAGTGAAGAGGGCCACCACAAGCGCAAATATAAAAGGAGGCACTTGGACTCCCCTGAGTCCCTCACCATTGACACTGACTTAGATGAAGGAGAAGGTTCCCCCAGGTCACCTCCCAAAGATGTCTCCTTCAGAGAAATTATTGAAATCCTCCACCAGAGGGGAGGTTGGTCAGCCTCAAAACCTTCTGGGGAAGAGTCAGTGTTCCTGGAGGCCTTTGGCACAGGCCCATCTACTTCCTGGGTGTTCCCACCAGCAGACCCCTTGGTGGACCTCATCACCACGAGGGCATGGAAGGAGCCCGACAATGTAGAGCCCATCCCCAAATGTCCTGACAAGGTTTTATCCCCTCCTCCTTCTGATAGACAACCCTGGTCAAAAAGAGCCCCAGTTGATGCTATGTTAGTCACAGCGGCCACAAAGAAGGAACTAGCACAGGAGAGTTCCTTAGTCCACCCTCCAGACAAGGAGTCCAGATCGGTGGATAGGTTTGGGAAGCGCTTATACTCTTCAGTGACTTTTTCTATCCATGTGCTGAATTATTTGGCACATGTGATTCGACTTCAGCGAGACCTTGCTTCAGATTTCGCTGAGTCGCCCCCAGAGTCTTTATCAACGCAGGACAGATAGCTGTTCTCAGCAAAAATGTCTACTCTGAAGTCAGTCTCAAACACATCTATGCGGCTACTTTCCCACACTATGGAAGGAGCAGCTAGAGCAGCTGGAACAGGCATAGCCATGAGGCATCATGCCTGGCTCAGATTGTGTCAGTTCGTGGACTCTTTCAAGGCATTGTTTATCAACGCTCCCTACGACGGCTCTTCCCTCTTTGGGAAGACAGTACGTGACACACTTGTCCAGAGTGAAAAGGATGGGAAGACTTTGTCTGCTGTCGGAGTCCGCTTCTCTAACCCTCAGCGGTCATTCTCTAGGAATCAAAGAAGGCAGTAGAAGATGTGATTCCAAAAATCTCAGTTTTCCCGGGATTTTCAGGACAGCTATTCCCCCAGAGGCAGAGGGGGACAGGATCAACGCTGACCCAGAGGTAGAGGGGATCCCAGGAATTTTGGGTCTAGGGAACCCTTTTCTGATAGACCCGGTCAGCAGCCCTGAGGAGTTGCCCAACTGTCCTACTCTGGAGGCAGTCGGAAGATGATTGTCCTTACACTCAGCGGCATGGGAGTCCATTATGACAGATCGCTGGGTTCTTCAGATAATATCCAGAGGTTACTCTATTCCTTTCATTGACCCACCAAACATTATAAAACACCTCCCGGATGTTCCACCCGCTCACAGGGAGGCTGCAGCTCTAGAGGTTTCAAAGCTGCTTCTCAAACGAGCAATCAAAAAGTCCCCCCCCCCGATCAGTCCGGATTAGGCGTCTACTCAAGGTTCTTTTTGGTGCCAAAAAAGACGGGGGACCTCAGGCCCATTCTAGACCTGTCAACACTAAACCTATTGGTAGCAAAACAGAAATTCTGGATGGTCACCCTACAGTCCATTCTACCTTATCTCCGAGAATGCGACTGGATGTGCTCGTTAGACCTTCAGGATGCTTACTACCACATCAAAATACACATAAGCTCCAGGAGGTTTCTGTGCTTCCAGCTGGGAGCCAGTCACTTTCAGTTCAGGGCCCTACCCTTTGGTCTCACCACAGCCCCAGGGTGTTCACCAAGCATTGTTTGACTTCCTGTTTGGTATCTTTCAGCAAGGAGCTAGTTCCTCCACAATGAAAGTACAATTGGCAGCCATTTCCAGTTTTCACGTTGGTGAAGACAACATGGCAGTTGTAGAGGCCCACCTGACGCTTCAGGGTATTCAGGTGTTTCCTTACCTGGACGACTGGCTCTTTGCTGCACACAACAAGCATCACTTGTGTCTGGCCCAAGATTATTTCATTCGGTTAGCAGACCAACTGGTAATTACAGTCAATGTTCACAAATCCCATTTGCAACCAGTACAAATTCTAGACTTCATTGGAGCACTGTTGGACACTTTGCAGATGAAGGTATTCCTTACTCCAGACAGGATTCTACATCTCAGGGGCCACATAGGTCAGATAGCGAACTCCCAGTCTTCAAAAGCAGGTGAGGTTCTCCGGGCTCTGGGCTCCATGGCTGCTGCCATATCTATTCTCCCATATGCACACCTTCACATGCGATTTTTCAATGGACTCTGGCTGTCCAGTGGTCTTGGCTAGAACTACCCATGGAATTTCCGATCAAGATCGGTCACATCTGCAGGACATCTCTTCTTTGGTGGTTAACTTCTCCGGCGATATCAAAAGGACACCCATTTGCATCACCCTCAGTCCAAACCACAGTGACCACGGATGCCTTCCAAATCGGGTGGGGGGGATACTGTTTGGGAAGGACAGTTCAAGGCACGTGGTCCCAGACAGAGACCAATTTGCACATAAATGTTCTGGAGATGAGGGCAGTGCTTTTAGCGTTGGAAGCCTTTCACACAGTCCTCCCTCTTGGATTGATTGCAATTCAGTCAGACAACATGTCGGTCGTCTGGTATATCAACAAGCAGGGGGGAACCAGATCCTACCCTCTATGTCACGAGGCCATGAGAGTGTGGGAATGGGCAATTTCCACTGGTTGGTGTCTGATAACAATGCACATCCCGGGGTGCTCCAACATTTTAGCAGACAGATTGAACCGGGCCATTCTGATGCCTTATGAGTGGTCACTGAAACATTCAGTAACGGAGGAGATTTTCCTGGCATGGGGTCAGCCCTGCTGCAATCTCTTCGTATCTCCTTCCAACGCGAAGTGCAGCGAGTTCTTTGCTCTGATTCCCTCACCAGGGGAAGTCCCCAGAGATGCTCTGGTCCATGTTTGGCCCCCCGGGCTACTGTGTGCTTATCCACCTTTACCTCTCATTCTGAAGTTTCTTCAGAAAGTTTGCCGACTATGGTGGAAAGTGATCCTCATTGTCCCGTTCTGGCCTCATCAAGTTTGGTTCCTATTCCTTTGGTCTCATCTATTAGCTCCCCCATAATGTTCTGGATCCCTGCCCAGATCTAATTTTCCATCCGTCAGGGAGACGTCCACCCGATCTGGCCAGCCTCAAGCTAACAGCTTGGTTGCTCCAGCTCCGCTAATCGCCAGGACTCCCGGTCTTTCATCCCAGGTAAAATCTATTCTAGTGGCCTCTCTTAAAGACTCCACTAGGAAACTATATTGCAGTAAATGGAAACATTTTTCCATTTGGGCTTCACAGAGAGATATAGATCCCGTTAAAGCTCCTGTTCCAGCGATGTTTGACTTCCTGTTTGGTATCTTTCAGCAAGGAGTTAGTTCCTCCACAGTGAAAGTACAATTGGCAGCCATTTCCAGTTTTCACGTTGGTGAAGACAACATGGCATTAGGCTCCTCCAGGCTGTGTAAGGCTTTTTCTTAAAGATACGTTTCTGCTACGGCCCCCTGTCAAGGATTCTGTACCTCCTTGGGCCTTACTTTTGTTTTACAGGCATTGGTAGCCCCTCCTTTTGAACCCGCAGCTTCGGTGGACTAAAAATTTTTGTCCTGGAAGACAGCTTTCCTAGTCATCACACTTTGGCTAGGAGAGCTTCTGAGCTTCAAGCTCTGTCTGCCGTGCCTCCGTATTTGGTCTTCCATAAGGATAGGGTTTCCCTCAGTGCTAACCCTTCCTTCTTACCTAAAGTGGCATCTGAAGCAAACATAAACCAGTCCATTAATCTGCCCGTTTTCTTTCCCAACTTTCAAAATAAAGGTGAATACAAACTCCATTTGTTGGATGTTCATAGACAACTTTGTTTTTATCTTCATAGAATGAAGTCTTTCCACAAGACTGACCAATTGTTTGTTTCCTTTTCCAATGCATTTATGGGAAAAGTTATTTCTAAAGTTTCTTTAGCCAGATGGATCACTCTTTGCATTTCACATGCCTACAAAGCAAAAGGTTTATCTCCTCCCGATATAGTTAAGGCTCACTCTACCAGGTCCATGGCAACTTCTGCTGCTTTTTGGTCCAGGGTACCTTTGGATGATATTTGCGCAGCAGCGACATGGGCCAATTCACATAACTTCAGTTCCCATTACAAATTGGATCTGATTTCGAGGGGTAGAGCATCCTTTGGCTCTGCGGTGCTCAGGAATATCCTTCCATATGGGCCTCCCAGGATCAGAGTAGCTGGGGATTCTGTCCCACAGGTTGCCAATAAAATTAAGTTAACTACTTCAAATAAAGAAGTTTTGTACTCACCATAACGTTCCATCTGAGTAGTTTTACTTCATTTTTCTGCAACATTCACTCCCTCCATCCCCCGGACCTTATCCTGTTTTCAGGTTGGTTATTGGGTTGAGTTGCATATATATTGTTAGTTGTGGCAAACTCGATCTGAGGGAAGATAGGAGATGGTAGGGCATTATGGGTAAAGGGAGGAGCTTGGAGCAGATGCTAGAAAAAAGTTGCCGGCTCGGATCCGATACTGATCCGTATACCCACAGGTTGCAGAAAAATGAAGTATAACTACTCAGATGGAACGTTATGATAAGTACAAAACTTCTTTATAGATATATATATATATATATATATATATATATATATATATATATGGGTCTACCTGACAACACCGACGCACTACAACACCGACAACGAAATCACCGACACCACATAACCAAAAGTTCACAAATACGAAACCTCACATGCCTGACAAACCACAATCCCGACAATCAACAAACAAAACAAATCCCCTGTCCAAAAAGCAGACGCACAACACAAGCACACCAAAATCCTTACAAACCCACACTAAACCTTACATGCACAACTATCTGTAACCTTAACCCAAACCCTAACCCTAAGGTCCGTCACTATCGCACACTCACCTAACCCGCGCCCTAACCCTAACTCACTTAACCCGCCCCTAACCCTAAAGACTGTCACTATCGCACACTCACCGAACCTGCGCCCTAACCCTAACTCACTTAACCGCCCCTAACCCTAAAGACTGTCACTATCGCACACTCACCTAACCCACACCCTAACCCTAACTCACTTACCCCGCCCCTAACCCTAAAGACTGTCACTATCGCACACTCACCTAACCCGCACCCTAACCCTAACTCACTTAACCCACCCCTAACCCTAAAGACTGTCACTATCGCACACTCACCTAACCCGCGCCCTAACCATAACTCACTTAACCCGCCCCTAACACTAAAGACTGTCACTATCACACACTCACCTAACCCGCGCCCTAACCCTAACTCACTTAACCCACCCCTATCCCTAGAGTCCGTCAATATCGCACACTTACCTTACTCACACCCTCCCCTAACGTCCATCACTACCGCATACTTACACAGCTTTTTCACATGTCGGTGTTCTCAGCGTCGGGGTTTTCATCCATTGGTCATCTCAGTTTTCGATCTTCTGGTGTCGGTGTGCTCATCGTCGGCGTTGTCAGCTTTCGACGTTGTCAGGTAGACCCATATATATATATATATATATATATATATATATATATATATATATATATATATATATATATATGTGTGTGTGTGTGTGTGTATACATATCTACAGAAAAGTTATGTTATATAGCAGAAGTTTAGCCCATTTTTCCTTTCTTTGATGCTTGTCCACTTTTACATTGCTGTCATAGATTCATAGGTAAATTCTAGGCTAGCTGCCCTTGTGGGCCATTTTAAGCACAGCCAATTTCTCTTTTTGTGCTTGAAATAACCTATACTATTTAGTTATAGATTGGCCTTACCCATCCCATGGTTGATAATTATCAGTAATGACAATAACTGGAATCATACCATAGAAAATCTGAGGGGATCCATGCATATGATAAAGCATTTAGGAGATGCCGCTGTCTAGTTCTGGGGTAAAGTTTCTGTTTCCCATCCACAGATATAAGTTGCACTTGAATATGAAAATGATTGAACTTTGTTTTATGTGGCTGTTGGTCCACAACAGCAGTATCCTCTGCAAGATATATATGTCTCTCCAAACCATTCTGTTGATGTTTAGATCCCTAGGCCAAGTATTTCTGATGCCATTTGACTTGCTGATGTTCAGTAAATCCATCAGTAATGGGTCAGAGGATGCCTTGCATGCTATGTGATCTTGTAGTAAATGCTTAAACACTGTGCAACTGGTTATTTTCTTAGTTCTGAGGAAAAATAATTCCAGTTGGGTGGATCAGTTTTATTGAAAGTTTTCTTGCTAGTAGGAATGGTACCTTTTACAATAGTGTGGATTGGATGGCCATGATTGGCTCTAGCTCTGATGGTTATGTTTGTATAGAGACAGCATGTAATATAGCACCCTGATCCACCCTGCTATTGCATGAGTTTCATACTACACTATAACTCATATGGTCATGTTATCTGTGGCTCTGGATTGCTCCCACCCTAAACCCGGCTGCTGCCTGTGCTAATTTGTACTGAGCATTGTGCTAAATGTGTACAATTCCCAGAAAAATATACTCATGGTTTCTACCCTTTAGATGTCAATAACACCAAAACATGCTTAGGAATTCTTGTTCACAATAAATTAAAATTCAATGAGCATGTTACAGCTATAACTATGAGGGATAAGAGGTTAGTTCCATTTTTTCTGCTTTGCCCTCCGGATCCACCTGACTAATACATGCAAACCCTAACCCTGCTCCTGCCACCGAATCCTAACCTAACATCTACAATAGATAAATCCTTCCCATAACATTACCACAACACAATATATCTCGAGCACACAACATGTACAATAACCCCTACACAGCACTGTATCTAATCCCTGAGCTAACTCTTACTCTAAACCTAATCCTCAAACACCCAGATATACACTCCAACCATCTATCCCCTTATCTAACCCTTACTTTGACCTTAATCATCAAACACTTGCACACGCGCACGCACACACACAGACACACACGCACACACACACACACACACACACACACACACACACGCACACGCACACACACACACCCTAACTCTCACCTTCACAAATCCATATTCTTGCTTTTCACATGTATACCACTCAAGCAAACATGTATTTCAACAAACATTTCAACATTTGCACCCCACACTCCATTCTTTCTACAAGAAATGAAAGAAATACTAAATGTTATAATGCTATGAAGGGCAAGCCATATGTCTGTACTGATATTCACATAATTATATCATTTAGTATTTCTTTAAAAGGAATCTTCATTCATTCAGTTGTTTTAACATATTAATCCACATTCTTGTTCTTACATGTATGGAAATCTGGCATTGTTTCTCATTCCATACTTTAAGTTACCCAAAAAATATTATATTTCATCTTGGCCATTTTATTCCCTATTTCCTTGTAAAATGTGTGCAACTTATGCTTTATGTTGTATATTTTATTATTATCATTTGTTTAGTTCATCTTGTCCTTCTCACTTCCTATTTCCTTCTATAATTCATGTAACTTATACTTACTGTTTTGTATTTTTGTATCATCACAGAAACTGTTACAAATTAAGATACAAATATTAAATGATTTAATATATTTCAGTTATAAAATGTTTGCTACCTTTCTGAAAAGTTTTTCTAAATAGTTATTAGTCTCCAATTTCATCCTGTAAGATTCTTCCTTATAATTTCATAATCGACACTAAAGTTAAGCACTTTTGGTGCAGAGCTGCCTTGCGTATTTTTTGGTTGTACTTATATTCCAATACCATTCAAAACCATTCCATCTCTATTACAACATGATGGTTACTGCATATGAAGATGTCATATCTGGCAACCTTTTAAATATATATGTGTGTGTGTGTGTGTGTGTGTGTGTGTGTGTGTGTGTGTGTGTGTGTGTGTGTGTGTGTGTGTGTGTGTGTGTGTGTGTGTGTGTGTGTGTGTGTGTGTGTGTGTGTGTGTGTGTATCCATGTGTATGCATGTATGCATATATAACATAGTACTCTGTATAATCTTTTCTATTGTTGGCTTTTTCATAATCTCTACTATTTTATTTGTGTGAAAAATTAGAACATTTGGTTCTTCTGATCTATTCCTTCAAAATCGTTTCTTAGTGCCAATGGGAGATTTTGAATATCTAATGTATTTCATTACATTACGTTTGACAAGTACACCATTCCATAGCTGCTTCATTTTCCTGTTCAACAGTCAGATGAGGTCTTTAAAAAGCAATGTGAGGTTTGCACAGTTTATCTTTAATATTTTCTCTCACATTCTGCAGTTCTGTAATCCTTTCAGGTTTTTTTTTTAGATATTGTATGAATTTCTCTTTGATATATACTTTCAGCCACCAACAGTCCCTGTATTAGAGTACCATTCAGTATTGTGTATCACTTTGCCCCGTACTCCTTCCACAAACCATGAAGCAGAGTTCCGGTACCTACATCTTATATTTTCTAATCATGAAAAAGAGACATTTTTTTACTTGTCATGCATTGTCACTTCAAAGCAAGAGGTTCTCTGGTTCGATTCTCGGCTGGGGTGCCTTCTGTGCATAGTCTGCATGTCCTCCCTTCAGTCATGTGAGTTTCCTCCAGGTGCTCTGGTTTCCTCCCACACTCCAAAGACATGCAGCAGGTGGACTGGTCACTCTAAATTGGCCCTAGGAGTGAGAGTGTGTGTGTGAGTGAGTGAGTGAGTGAGTGAGTGAGTGAGTGAGTGAGTGAGTGAGTGAGTGAGTGAGTGAGTGAGTGAGTGAGTGGTACAGATGAACTACCATGGCAGGGCTAGCCACCCAGTGGTGTAAACCTTGGCTTGATATAATAGTCACTGTTGAAGTGACACCCCAACTCCATGTGCAAAAATGGGAAAAGGGGTTAAGGATGGATGGACTGATGGATCTGGGATTAGTATGCAAAAGTTTCAGTACCTTGTCTGTTCCAGCTGTTATTTTATGTTTTACTACTTCACATAAAAATCAGTCCTTTATTCACTCATTCTCAAACTGCCCACCGAATACATTTGAGGATCAAGGAGAAGCCACATCTCAGTCCAGCAATCAATGGTCATAAGGCAGAGACAAGTGAAACAAACAAAACCAAGTGGTTGATATGCTGAGTATAAAACGTTTAATTCAAAACCAGAAAGCTGTCAAGAAAGAAATCCCTTCTTCTTATATGTAGGGTATTTCTTTCCCGAAAGCTTTGTGGTTTTGAATCAAACATTTTATACTCAGCGTATCCACCACTTGGTTTTGTTTGTTTTGCTTGGCTTTGTTTCTTCATCCAAGAGTGTTGTTAATGCGATTATTGATTTAAAAATGTTTACTAGAAATCTCAGTTTGAAACTTATCTTCAATGACTCTCCAACTATGTCTGTTAATGTTTGTAAAACATCTAGTATGTTTCTACCCGTTATCTATCTGGTGGTGACAGCTTTTTATGAAATATGATTTAAGAGACTACTACATTAAACGGAGTGAAGGGAAAGTTTATAATTTAACTTGCTGAATATGAAGTACTCAGACATCTAGAGAGTAATAAAGATATTGTTATTAAGCTGACATGGGGGGGAGTGATTGTTATAATGAATAAGTTGGACTATGACAACTGTATGTTTGAGTTTTTGACTGATATCAATACTTTTAGTGAAATTACCAGTGCTGACATCTTCAGGTATATAACTAATGTTAGCATGTACATCTACTAATTACAAGTCAGTAATGACATTGATAATAACTTATTTAATTTCTTTGCAGTTTCATGTCCTGTAACTCCCGTTTTGTACGGGTTACCAAAAAACATAAAACACCATCCACCCATGAGACTGATTGTCTCAGGTAATGGGTGGATAACTGAACCTATGTCATTATACTTACAAATTCTTTTAGGTAAACATTTGCCAAAAGTGAGAAGTTATATACAAGATATTAGTGATTTCTTACAGTAACGTTTTGATTGGTATACTGTGAATGAAAGTTATGATTACTGCTTTGTTACATAAGATATTACATTATTATTTACTATGATACCGATTAACTATGGGAAAGATGCTGTGCAGAAATTTTTATGTGCAAATACAAATTTGTGTGGGAGGGATGCTGAAACTATATTTGAACTTCTTGGAATTGTTTTGACTAATAGTGTGTTTATATTTTATGACCGTTTCTACCATCAAAAACTACTGTGACTAATACCTATGCAAATATAGCAGTAGCTAAATGGGAAGAAGATTATATTTTTAATAACATACTTGAATTTAGGGATAAAATCCACTTTTTAAGCAGTTTGTTGATGACATTTTTTTATTATGGGTGGCGATGCTAATCAGTTAGATTCATTTACCAATTACTTGAATCATACAACCGATTTTTTACAGTTTATGGCAGAATTGTCCAGGGGCTCTATTAACTATTTAGATATCAGTGTAATAAAGGAGGGCACTAATATTATTACTTCCATTTATAGAAAACTTACACAAAAAATAGATTTAATCATAGAGCCAGTATGTACATACATTTGGAAGTATTGTAAAAAGTCAACTATTGAGAGTAAGTAGATTAAAAACATAAATTATATGCGATATGTGACTTCATATAATAGAAGATTTAATGGTGTATGATATATTATAACATGAAATGGGAATATTTTAAAAGTTATACCTGAGATATCTAGAATAATTGATGATAAACCATATTTCGCATATAGGAAATGCCATAATTTGAAGCAAAACCTCTGTTATAAAGATATGTCTGTTGAGTGTCCACAGAAAGCACAAAAAAAAGGCACTTTCCCATGCTATAATTGGAGGTGTTGCGATGATATCAAAGGGAATGAATTTATTCATCCAGTTACGAAGAAAATCATTTTCTTTTTATTGTTATGCTACATGTAACACTACTAATATGATTTACATGGCTAATTGTGTTATGTGCTCTGCCTTTTATATAGGAAAATGCACGAGAAAATTAAAAGAGAAAATAGCAGAGCATAAGTCAGAGATAAAATGACAAGTACCCAGCAATGCACTTGCTAAGCACAAAGCTAAAAAAGGTATTGAGCACAAATTTCTTTTCAGAGTTATTCATCTTAAATTTACAAATAGAAGGGGTGGAGACCTGAATAACTTGCTTGAAACTTGTGAATATGAATGGATATTGAGACTTGAGGCAGATTATACACCTGGACTGAATACTGCTGTTAGTATTAAACCCATATTGAGAAACAAGCAAAGGATTTTGAAACAAAAAACAAAAAAAATATATATATATATATATATATATATATATTTATTTATTTATTTATATATATTTATATATATATATATAGGTCCACTACAAAATCATGAGATCCCACAATCTCGACTTTCACAATCCCAAAGCCATAATGTCGAGATTGTGGAATCTCAAAATTGTAAAACAAAAAAAAGATGACAATATTTAAAAACATGTTTTTGCAGGGGGGCAGCACCCCAACTCTCCCTGAAAATTAAATATACTAACTCCAAGATCACACTACAGTGAAGATAATGGTAATGTTCCCATTATGCACTGTATAGCGAAATACATTAACATTCTCTTCACTGTACAGAAATTTCAGAATTAGTATATTTAGGTTACAGTGGGTGTGGCGGGTACAGCAGGGCCTGCCCCTTGCAAAAACATGTTTTAAAATGTCATTTTTTTTTTGTTTTGTTTTACAATTTCAATATTCCACACTCTCGACATTATGGCTTTGGGATTGTGAAAGTCAAGATTGTGATATATAGCCAACTTTTTTATTTGATGATGTGTGTAAATAATTTAAAAGTGTAAAATTGAAGGGTTACATATATATATATATATATATATATATATATATATATATATATATATATATATATAGATAGATAGATAGATACACATATATATTGTGTAGTTTTATGTTGTTATATACTGATAATACTGCTACTATTTATTTTTATTTATTTTATTGGGCAGTGTGTTGTAAATGGTTAATTGGCTGTGTCACGTGATGATTTTGGTTCTTAACTATTCAACTATTTAAATGTGATTGTGCATGTTTTTGAATGTACATACTGAAGAAGGATTTCTTTGTCGAAAGCTTTGTCATTTTGAATTAAACGTTTTATACTCCACCACTTGGTTTTGTTTGTTTCACTTGGCTTTGTTTTTTCATCAAAGAGTGGTTAACCTTAGCATTGGCCCAATTTGGTCATTTGCTTTGAATCACAGGGCAGAGATACCACTCCAATAACCATTCCTGGAACATTATCCATCGTTACATTTTCAGTTCCTGACACTACTCTTTCCCTTTTTCTCGTTACCGGATCCAGTTTTCTTTTCCTGTTTCTTAAATATGTGGCCACTATAATGTCAGCAGATTTCCTTTCTTTCTTTTTCTGACTGTGACTAAGACACTATGTTTCCTGACTTTAATAAGCTACTGATTAAGTGCAGCAGAGACATTTGTTTCTTTTAGCCATTTTTTTCTCATATATTTCATGTCTTCCTTCCCCTTTCATTAATGTTATTGGTCTCACGGGTTAATAACTACTTGCAATCTTTCTCTGTTTATAAAACTATATATTATGTGTAGGCACATTTGTAGTTGCATAGCCCTTCCTTGGAATGTAACTTTCCTTTAGTTTAGTGGTACTCAGATGCACCTCCTGAGATGCTCTGTCATTCAGCTCTGTACTCTTTTTATATTGAATTCACATTATCTCAAGTAATACCCTGCTTTTCCTTTCCCTTCACTTTCCTCCATGTAATTGTCTTCTGAAATTAAGAGGAGCAGGCATTAGCATTGTAGTCGAGTATGGCCATGTTTTAGTGATTGGTTTTAAATCAATAGGAACTTCCTTGACTAAAAGGATACTGAATGACCTCTATAAACTGCTCAAGAAGATCGCTCTTATTGTGACCTGGTCTGTGTCTGAAGGATCTGAGAATGATCGGGCCACTTACATGAGTAACAAGTAATTAATAGGTTCATAGGTTCATAGGTAGGTACTAAACTATCTGCCCAAGGGCATTTATAAGCCTAGCCAGAGTGTGTCGGCTTTCACTGCCCCATTGATTATATAACTGATCCTCTGTCAAGCAGAGCCAATGAAGTGATCCCAGGGGGGGTATTATCTGTTACCCATCCACCCATCCACTCGTCAAGGCTTCTCTTGAAGAGTGTTAGTGAGGGGCTCTGCCTAATGAAGTTAGGAATTTTGTTACGAAGCATGGGGAGTCTCTGTGACAGGAATCTGTCCCTCCAGCATGTTCTATTTATTGTTGTGGTGAGGTTTAGCTCACTATAGCATGTGGCTCGCAGTGACTTGGATTTCTTTAGGTGGAACATATCCATCAATTCTGAGTTAGACATGGCTTTGTAAGTCAGGCAGAGATCACCTCTGAGTAAGCGATATACCACTGAGTACAGCTGGAGTTTTTTCAGTCGGGCTACTTAGGGCATATGTTTGAGGCCAGTAATCCTCTTGGTGTGGTGCTTTTGTGGTCTTTCCAGTTGTTGGAAGTGGCTTGTGAGGTACATCCCAAATGGAGCATTGTACTCTATGATGGGTCTGATGAGTGATGAGTAGAGGGGCACTATAACCTCTTTATTTCTAGATGCAACTCCCTTAGTAATTAAATGGGCCACATAGCAGGATTTCCTAACTACTTTGGTAATGTGATTGTCAAAGGAGAGATTACTATCTACCTGGGTCCCCAGATCTCTTATTACTCTTCTGTATTAAGGGGGCTGCCACCTATGTGGTAATTCGTGGGTGTTTTGTTTTTCCCAAATGGGATGACTATGCATTTTTTGGCATTTAGCTCGAGGCCATGATCTGTCTCAGTAAGGCCTTTTTGAAGGATGTCCGTGTCAGCCGGAGAGTCAATTATGGCTCCCAGTTTGCAGTCATCAGCAAACTTGGTTAGCCATAATCCTCCTGTGTTTGCCTGTACTTCTGAGAAATATATGCTGAACAGTAGGGGTCCCAGAACCGAGCCTTGTGGGACACCACTTGTGACTGGTTTAGAGTCGGACCTGGAGCCCGCTATTCTTACTGTGTGAGTTTTGTCTGTAAGCCAGTTGGCAAACCATCTCGTGACGTAGGGGTTTATGTTCAGGCTGGTGAGTTTTTCTATAATACCCGAGTGAGGAATGGTGTCAAACACCTTGGTGAGATCAAGGTAGGCTATGTGAACCACCTTTTCCTCGTCTATGGCCTTGGTGACTGACTCGAAGAAGTCAACCAGGTTTAGTAGGCATAATCTGCCCTTAACAAAGCCGAACTGGGTCGGGTCAAGTGTTTGGAGGTTCTCAATGTCTTTGTTAATGAGTTCCATGATGATGTGCTCCATAGCCTTGCAGACCAGGCTAGTCAGGCTTATGGGGCGATAGTTACCAGGGTCAGTTGTGGCCCCTCCTTTGTGGAGCGGAATAACCATTGCTGTGCACCATTCTATGGGCACATAGCCTGTGGAGAGGCTGAGGTTGAACAACGTGTTTAGGTGGGGGGTTAGTTCGTTCTGTAGTTCGTGCAAGATGCAGCCTGGGACACCATCTGGCCCCATTGATGCTGTGTTTTTGGCTTTTGAAAGGGCTGTTTTCACCAGTGCTTCTGTGATTTCCTGGACACTACACTTTTCCGGTATTGTTGTGGGCCCTTTTGAAGGTGAGAAGGAGGTGAAGTTTGCACTGAATCTATCTGCCAGGATGTTGGCAATATCAGTAGGTTCAGTATATTTTGTGCTATTTTGCACTAACTCAGAGCATATCTGCGAGTTGCCACTTAGATTCTTGACATAGCTAAAGAAGGCTTTGTGGTTATCTTTTGAATCCTTGGCTATTTTTCATTCAAAGTTCGCCTTGGATGATTTTATGAGGGACCTTAGTTTCTTATTGATACTGATCAGGGATGTCTTTCCTTCTTGGGATTTGCTTTTTTTCTGAACTAGTTTCCTCCTTCTGTTGTATAACCTATTTATGGCAGGGGTCCACCAGATTGGTTTCCTTCTCTTAGGGGAGTGAGCTAGGGATGGAACGATCCATGCATCCTTGTAGGTGCTCATAGAGTGCAATTGTAAAGGATTCTGCATCTTGGGCAGTGTTATCCTTTAGTGTAGGGGCTGTGAAACTTACCACCTCTGCCTTAAGTAAGGTGAAGTTTGCTTTAGAAAAGTTTTTCACTGTGGTTTCCTTGGTTGGGGGTGGTGGTGGGGTGTGGATATCCATTAATAAAAAGTTTTCCCTCATAAGTTCAGTAGAAACTATTATTATTTTTCTGTATATTACTATCATGAAGCTTCATCACTTATTTGTTCACATAATCATAGGATCATAGGAAGTTACTAGGCTATTGGCCCTGAGGCCCTTATAAATCTAGCCAAGAGTTTAGCCCATGTTTAGACAAGTCATCACCCAATGCTCCTGTCCAGCAGGGACACAATTGGAATCCCAGGGGTGTATTTTCTGTTTCCCATCCAGTTATCCAGGTTGCACTTAAAAAGGGATAATGAGGTGCTCTGCTTGATGTGGAGAGGGAGTCTATTCCACAGATGGGGGAGTCTCTGGGACACAAATCTGTCCCGCCAACAAGTCCTGTTGATGTCACAGACCAGGTTGAGGTCACGTGTGTGGGTTACTTGAGTGAAGCTTGACTTGCGGATATGCAGCAGTCCCATCAGGGCAGGGTCTGAGATTGCTTTGAATGCCAGACACAGTTCACCTCTGAGGAGTCTATATGAAACTGAGTAGAGGGGCAGGGCTTTTAGCCTATCTGTTTAGGGTAGATGTTTCAGTCCTGGTGAGGAACCTCTGTGGTCTCCACAGCTGCTGCATGTGCTTTGCGGGGTGATACCAAAAGGGGCGATGTACTCAATAATGGGCCTTATAAGGGAAGAATACAGGGATGTTATGACCTCCTTGTTCCTGATGAGATACCCTTACTTATGAGGTGGGCCATGTAGGAAGCTTTCCATACAACAGAAGCAACATGGTGGTCAAAAGTCAGGTTACTATCAAACTAGATGCCAAAATCCCTCATGACTGATTGCATGCTTAGGACTTTGTTATTAATGTGATAATTTGTGGGGATGTCACTCTCCCCAAAGAGGATGATGCATTTTTGGTATTCAGCTTGAGGCCATGTTTCTGGCAACAGTCATTTGTTTGGATGAGACCCTCTTGGAGGATGTCTACATCACTAGGGGAATTGATGACCGTGCCCAGCTTGCATTTATCTGAAGACTTGGTCAGCCATAGCCCACTGGGTTTTGCCTGCACCTCACAAAAGTATATCCCAAATAACAGAAGCCTCAAGACCGATCCTTTGGTTATGCCACTCATTACGGGTCTACTGCTTGAGGTGGCTTCCCCTATTTTGACTAGGTGGGTTCCATCAGTGAGCCATTTTGCTAAAAATCTGGTAAGATACTGAGTGATACCTAGTTGAGAGAGCTTATCTATTATGCCCAAGTGGGGAATAGTGTCGAAGGCTTTGGCCAGGTCAAGGTAGGCAGTGTGCACAGTATTCCCCTCGTCCATGGCTTTGGTGACTGTCTCAAAGAAGTCAACCAAATTTAACAGACATGACCTCCCCTTAATGAAGCCAAAGTGTGTGAGTTTGAGTGTTTGGAGGTTGCCAATGTCCTTGTTAATGAGGTCCATGATAATCTGTTCCATGACCTTGCAGATCAGGCTAGTTAGACTGATGGGGCTATCATTTCCTGGCTCAGTGGATGACAGTGCCTGTCCTCCACTCAGATGGGATGAAGCCAGTACTCAGGCTTTGGCTGAATAGGGCACATAACGGTGCTGCAAGTTCCTGCCTGAGTTCATGTAGGATGCAGCCTGGGATGTTATCAGGTCCCATGGAGGCTGTATTTTTTGCCTTTGAGAAGGCAGTGATGACTTATTCCCTAGAAATGAGTGGAGGGGGGCAGATACTGGAGATGTTCTGATTTAATGATGGGGGGACAGTGTGGTGAAGTTTTCACTGAATCTGTCAGCCAGCAGGGTATCTATATCTACGGCATGTGTGTATGTGGTGTCCTTGACCACCAATTCTGAGTAGAGCTGGATGCTTTCTTTGAGACTGCAGACACGTGAAGAAGGCCTTATAGTTGTCTGTAGTAGATGTGGCCAATTTGGACTCTGTTTACTTTGGAGGATTTCACTAGTGCTCTTATTTGCTTGTTCAGGCTAAGGAGAGATTGCTTCCAGTTGAGCACCTGCACCTTCTTGGCCCTGGACAGCAAATTGTTTCCTTTTGTTATAGAGTTTGTTTATTGCAGATGTCCACCAGACAGGTTTACTCTTCCTTGCAGGGGATGATTTCATCTTATCGGGTATTCCTGATTCCAAGCCTCTATATAAATGCTCGTATAGTACTTTGGTGTAGATTTGGACATTAGTACCAGTTCCTTCAGAGGGGAAGGGGGCTGTGAAGCTAGTTATACTATCCCTCAGGCAGTTGTAATCAGCTTTGGAGAAGTTTTTTTGTTTGACCCTAACTAGAGGGCAGTCAGGAGAGATGGTGACTTCAAAAGTGACTGCTTTATGGTTGTATCTTACTAGGGAGGATTATACTGGAGGGATGCTGCAGTGGTTACTCATGATGGTTAATACCAAGTCCAAGATATTATAACCTCTTGTGGGGGTATCAGCTAGCTGTTCCAAGGCATTTGCATTGATAAAATTGAGGAATCTCTGGGCATTTGTGTTCTGGCATGAAGAGTTCTTCCAATATATGTTTGAGAAGTTAAAGTCACCCAGGATTAGGGTAAAGGGTTGAACCTTGATAGATTCGAAGGGGTCCAGATAGGTGGAGTGGACATCTTGAGTCAAATTTGGGGGCCTGTAGCTAGCTGTGATTTGAATTGGAGTCTTCTCAATGTTTAACTGCACCTGGAGTGTCTCATGTGCGTCATACTCTTTGACCAGCCTGGAAGTGTGTATGTCTTTAATATATAGTGAAACTTCACCTCCTTTGACTTTACTGCCCACAGTTTGGGGTCTGAATGTATGATAGGATGAGTAACCAGGTAAGGCTTGGGTGCTTGCTACAGCTTTGAACCTGATTTATTTGATTGCGCAAATGTCAGCATCTTCTAGGGTTAAGAATTCTTGCAATGAGTGCAGTTTCATGTTTAGACTCCTAGCGTTTAGCAGCATGACCTTTAATTTGTGTTTTGTTGAAATTTTTAGGTTGGTAGTTTTGACCTCATCACTTTTCCTAAAAAAGGCACTATGGAGGATGCAAGAGCATTTGCCAGAAGCATGAAGCCCAAGTGAGACAGATGCAGGCCATCTCTGGCAAAGCATTGTGGTCTGTCGATCATATCTTCCCAAGCTGACAGGTACTGATCCCCCTGGAATGACACCAGAAACTAAGTCAGTCATTTTCTGTTTGTATTGAGGCATCATTCTGGGTGATGGTAGAATGCTGCTTAAGGCTATGGACATACTTGCCTGGGACATACATTCAGCAAGCTCAATCATGTCTCTCTTCATATAGTCCAGGGAGGTATGTCTCAAGTTATTCATGCCAACATGGACTATGACAGAGTAATAACAGTACCTCTTGTTGAGAGACTTGAGTGCATGTGTGATATGGTAGATTCTAACACCTGACAAAAAACTAACCATGACTTTCTCCTTATCCAGCCTGGTATCTTACATTTATAATTGGAACAATCTCCCTGCACATCATCTACATTTTGTATCAATAAATCACCGTGTTCTTCTCTACAATGTGTTTTAAGTCACACTTAACAAATCCTCACACCCTTACGTGTATATATCCTGTATTTATGACACTACCTCATGTAGCCTTGCAATAAATCCTCACAGCTTTATGTGCATACTTTCTGTATGTCTGACATTGTCTGTAGACATGTTCTTTTACAGTTAGTTCAGATAAGCAATAAATATTGAGGTCTTCCATTTATCAACAATTTAAATACAATGAAATACCCAGCAGCATATGTTATTATATGCTTATGTGCACATTCATTTAATTATTTTCCAAACTGGTTAAGAACTCTAGGTGATGTTTTATTTCTTTCTCACTCATGCAGAATTTAACTAGAGTAATATACATTGTTTTTCAGTATAATTGAACAAAGTAAAACCTCTTGCTGTTGCTCCTTTCCTATCTATAACTAACATTTTGCAGACATACACTGTCTATCTAACCCTACCTAATCCTTCCATATCATCCCATACCTATGTATCCTGTCAGCTCTAGCTACATTTCCTCCTGCTAACTATGCAGTTCACTGTTGTACCACTCCCTTTTTATTTATTTTTTTTCTATTATCTGCTTTCCCCCTTAGGTATAGGTGGCATACTATCTGATTTCCTCCCTAGGTATCCAAGGCATTTTGTCTAACTGCCTATTTCACTCCTAAATAATACCATAATTTCTGTTTCTAGATATAGTGACATCCGGCATTGGAACTAAGTGGCCTTGTGGGCCACTCTCTCTTTCATGACCTCCACCAAATTACAAACGACCCAAGGTATGTTCTAAGAGTGAATATTGTAACTGTGTTAGTTCGGCCTCCACTTTCCACCAGATCTCATTGCCTCCCCCAACGTCTCACTTTCTATATAGTCACAACTTCTCCCTGAAACCCTCACTGTTCTTTCTAGCTCTTGTTCAGAAACTACCTATAATTATTTTAGCCTATTCTGCTCATACGTCTTTCTTACAACACCTCAGCCCTCTAAAATTCCCAGACTTTCTAACATAATCTTTTTTCCCTAATAATAACATATCTGCCTGACCATTACTCAATGTTGTACCTTCTGTCCGATAAATAGCCAGCCCTTTTATCTCTACTGACAGTAAACTAAATCCTAGATAGCAGTTTACTTTCTATTTCTTTACCTTTGGACATTACTGATTGTTTCTTTTTGTGGGGGCTGTTTTTCTCACCTTGGCCTAGCCCTGTTCTGTTTGCCCTTGCAAGCTCGTGCTCACTCCGCTCCCCTACCATACCCCATTCCCACCCACCACCTCTTTCCTCACATTTATACTCTAAAAGCCACTCCCCTAACACCACTTCTTCCAACCACATAACACCACTGTCAACTGCATCATTACATACTAGCCCTTATTGCAATCCTTCATACCCTCCCCCTTTGTAAATTAGAACAACACTATCAAAACAGTAGCCATGCTATTGGCTTCTGCCATTACAACTAATTTTAGCTAACACAACACCCCTACCAAGGCCTAAATAAGATTAAAATAGCTCAAACAACCATATCTACCTCATTACTTATCATGCTCCACCCAAATATAAATACACAATCAATAATACTAACGGTCCTTATATTACTTGCACACATTACTGCATATCACAACAATCTACCTGACACATCTCCACATGATGCCACCTCAAACACTCACACCAAAAAATCAACACCTCTCACACCCTCCGTCACAATACCTATTCCACACATGAACTGCTTTCCTTATAGCCCTAAACTTATCCAATCCTCCGACCACACCAATAAACTGTCTACAAAATATGATAAGTGCATAACTAACCTCATAAGAACCAAAGTTGCAGCCAGACTATCTCTTAGTGGAGACATACATCCCAGTCCTAGCCCTTCTGTAGTGATATACAATTTAATTAACCATAATCTATCTCATAACACATTCCAGCTTCCTAGAAATGCTAGTGACCTGCTCTGTCTAAATATGAATGTCAGAAGCATAAACAAAAAAAGTCCATGACCTTCATGCTAATCTTTCCCTACATTCTCCTGACCTAGTATTATTAACTGAAACTTGGCTAAAACCTGATATTTCCAATAATGAAATTCTAGCACCAGGCTATAATATTCTATGTAATGATCGTATATCTAAAAAAGGAGGTGGTGTAGCCTTACTATTTAAAAAGCAACTAAACATAGAAAGCTTGTATGTACACACACCAATCTTATGAAAATGCAGAACTTATACTGGCAAAACTAATAATTAACCCCAGGAAAAGTCTCAATATAATCGGTTGCTACATACCACCCAGCAACAACATACCCATACTTGAGACCCTACTCGACTGGGCCTCTGAGTTCCTCAAACAGGAAACCATCATCTTGGGGGACTTTAACACTGACTCCAACTCTTCCACCAGTTTCACCAAACTGCATGGATTTTGTCAGCTCATCCAGCCTCCAACTAGAATCGACAAATCCACCAAAAGACAGTTAATGCTGACCAGATTCTAACAAATAGACCAACTCTTATCTGTCAGTCAGGATGCCTCCCTGACAGCCTGAGTGACCACTTCCTTGCATTTATAACAAGACGTTGCACATATCAGGAAAAGCCCACAGATTACCAGGTAATAAGAAACAAGAATACTTCAATCCATTTACCTTTACTAATACTCTAAAAGGATGTAACTGGACTCCTGTCAAGAGCGTCAGCCTTGAAGCTGTTCAGTACTTCAGCTCTGCATTCTTAGATATCTTAAATTCTCAGGCCCATTCCAGATCCATTAGAGTCAAATCCAGCTATGCACCCTGGATGACAAAAGAAATTAGGTCACTGCTGAAATCCAGAGATAAAGCCTGGGACCAATGGCACAAAACTGGATCCCATACCGACAAACAGACATATCTTGAACTCCGTAACAAGTCAAAGAAATTTGTCAAAATAGACAAAATTACCTACTACCACAATATACAAACTAAATAGCAAAATAACTCCAAAAAATTCTGGACAACCATTAACAACATTCTCCTTCCTGGTAAATGAGGTACTCCCCCTCCAACCCTAACTGATGGCTCACTCAGTGTTGCCTCCCATTTTAACAGATTATTTACTGAATCCATTCTTGCACTAGCTAACTCTCAATAAAAAACAAACTTGTCATAGTCCAATCTACCAAACACTCTACTACCATTCCTACATTTACTATAATTTCTAGCAATAAGACAACAAGCTCTCTTGTCTCTCACAGCAAACTTCTAGGTGTTGAGATAAACTGCAACATGAAATTTGACACTCACATCTCACTCACCATAAAGAAAGTACACAAACATTGGGGAGTCTATGCAGATATAAATCATTCCTCACAAACAGCATCAGGACTAAAAACGTACAGACACATCTTATCTCAACATTTTTATATGCCTACCCTACCCTCACCAATCTTAGATAATCAGATATAACCAAACTTAATGGCTGCTATAACAAAATTGTTAAGCTCGCCACCAATAGTCCACACCAGACACACCACTGCTTAGCCTTTAAACAAGTAAACTGGCTTGAACTTCCCCATCTTCTCCTTTACAACCAGCTTATATTAACCCGTAAGATTCTTTACAACCCCACTAAAACCTCTGCATTACAAAACCTAATACAGACTTACTCCAGTACTAGGGTTCTACACTCCAACAATAAACCTATCCTTCAAGTCACTAAAGTCAGCAACTTTGCAGGAGCCCCCCCCCCCCCATTTAAATTTATAGCTACAAAATGGAACCCTCTGCCCACTAATATATCAGCCACAACATCCTTAGCTCAGTTTAAAACATCTCTAAAAACACACCTACAATCAAATTGAATTTGAAACTGTGACTTCCCAGGCAACTGTAACTCCATCTCTTTCTAACCCACTTTGGGTAAACACTGCTCCTTCGTTTTCAGGCTTTAGTCTTCTCTTTATCTTGCAAATACCTTACCTCATACCTCTCTCTTCCTCTCAACAGTTTACTACCTCTTCTAAGTAGAGATACTTAGTGTATACTTATATTATTATAATACTATATGATACTGAATGTTATTTTGATCCTTCATCTAAAGGGGTATCAACTCGGTAACTCTATGCACCATTTTTCACCCAATTTTTAGTTTATGTACAGTTTAAAATGTTACTACCATAGTTTTTATTGAAGTAATGTTTTGCATTGATGTAATTTGCATATTGTTTTTCTTCTGTACCTATGAAATTGTACTTTTTAGTCTATGTTATATAAGGCACTTTTCTCCCTGGCCCTCTGCTGAAAAATGGACTTTTGTCCAGTCGGAGTTTCCCGGTAACCGAATATAAAATAAAATAAATAAATATTTTATTTATTTATTTATTTAATTATTTAACATTTGTTTACTGGGAAAGTCTGACTTGGAAAGAGCCAATTTTCAGCAGAGACCCAGGCAGAAATGCTCCAGATGCATGTGTTTGTAATAAACAATCACATTGTGATAAAGAGAAGTTGCAATGTATCCACTGATAGCTTTGAAGTACCTTATTTATATGCTAAAAAGAACCACTTGATAGAAACTATAACATGCTTTGAACTATTAATTACTTAGAATACCGACTTATGTTATGGTTTGGCATTATGGCAACTAATTAAGCTGCAGTATAATCGACAGATAATCAAGCACTCGCCTGTCACGGTGCAATACATCTGCTCAATAGGTTATTAATGCTATGGCAAATGTTATCAGTGGCCTGGTAAAACTGACTGATCATAGAATTACTTCATCAATGCACCTATACTATGTTTGATGAAGTAAAGAGAGCTGGTACCAGTTTTACATCTCTCTTTGCACACATGTGACACTTTGCCTTTAATATCAAATGCCTCTGTGAAAAACCTCACCAATCTAAAAACTAATGGCTTACAGGAAAAAAAACTAGCAGCACCCCTGTTGAAGTACCACATTCTCCAAAGAATGTAGCAGTGAAAAGATCCTTTGCAGCATCACACAACAGAAAGGTGTTTAAAAATGAAAGTAGGACTGTCAAAGCTGTCTCTTGTCGGAAGTTATCTCTTTGTAAATACTACTTTACAGGCAGATGAGCACTGCTTGGATAATGTGCTAAAACTTGTAACAACATGTACTTATTTCAGTTGTTCAGAGAGAGGGTGTTCTTCAAGATATGCCCGCTGTCCGCCCTCCGGGGTGGTGCTATTGGTGGGGGATGGATCACCACTGCCTTGCCAAACAAGTTTTTCCTGTTTCGTATGCAATAGGTCAGTCTACAAAAATGTCCTCATGTTTGATGCCTGCATTTAATAAAGTAGAGGTATTGAATGAATAATTTTCAAAGGCTAGCAGTAAAATGAAAATTAAGAATTGTGACTTAAAATTAAGAATCCTATCTGCAAATATTCATGTCATTTATCTGCCCAACCAATCTAATCTGTTTACAAAACTAAATATTGTCCTTTGCCTAAGTCTATCATGGACACTTTTGTTAGCCAAAATGGTACAGTATTTTCCTATATTTTGTCCTTCACTGACACTTGTAGAAAATAATGTCTATCTGTAGACCCCTACAAATGGCAGTACTAGCTAAGTGGCACAAACTGCAGTCTTGTTGAAACTTATAGTCCCACTTGTGTTTCAATAGTTCATATTTCAGTGTACCTTTAAAAAGTAAGTGACATCTGTATGGAGGTAATTTTCTTTTGCAGATGGCAATAAATAGGAGGGCCTTTTGTAGATATGGCCCTAGCCATTTTAAACGTATCTCTGTGTCCTTCATATTAGCCCAAGACTGAAGCTTTACATTCTGAGCATTCATGTATATTTCAACTAAAGCTAAATATTGCTGGACAGTTTAAAATATATACACGGGGCAAGTCAGGATGTGTATGCATATTAATGCAGGTACTATGCTATATTCAAATTTGGCATTATGCAAATATATTTGTGTACTTTGTGTTATAAAACATTACTGCACAAAAACGTCAGGCACTGACTCCAGGCAAATCAAGATCAAGCTGCTCATACTGTAGCACCCCGAAGCATTTTAGATGTGGATAACCGCAGTCCGATGAAGGTAATGACTGTAAACCTGTGATCAGGTGCTTTGGCTGTAGGATACATGTTGTAGACATAAGGTATAGCCTATGTGCTTATCATCTGACAGCAATGCAACATCTGTCCGGCAGTTTTGCTCTGAGTACTTACCTTTTCTTTCTGCCCATGCTGCACAGATTGCCTGCACTCTCACAGAGGTATACCATGGTACTTCAATCCACTTAAGTAGCACTGAGGAGATGAAAACTTTAAACATTGGATGCAGTGATATCTCAGACAATGTGCCATCTTTTGTCTGATGGCATCCACACAGTAGTTATATACCACAAATGCAACTGCTACTGACATTTCTACATTTAATACAGCTTTCAAGCAGACATATATATGATCCCAACTGAATCTAATGTCTGTGCAGCCAACATATTTTACGTCAGTGTGATATCATTACCTATTGTCACAATTCACTGTTTGACTCACTATTTGTAAAAATAGCTGCAGGTAATGTAGCATATACCCTCTGAACTCCTTAATACTGCCTACTGTAGTTCTTCTTCTAGTACTAAATTTAAATTTAGCTTAGACTCTTTCATTTCAATTTGCCAAAACAACTCAGTAGAATGCCTGTCATCATTTGCTTGTAAATGCTGTTTTATTTTCCATATTTTATTTGTCAGTGATGTTTCATTGCCCAAGTATATTCATGTATATCACTTGATTACCTGCATATTATATATAAATGAGGATTTATCTCATATGTATTGTATGTAAATGTGTTACATTGTGCCTTCAATATGATCAGTGTTAGCCTGTTGCACATCTGAATGCCCTTTGTCTCCACTTGGGTGGGTATTTGTTATACTTGTCTAAGTCTCACTTTTTTCATACTTCCATTCTCAGTTTCATCTGGCTGTTCTCACAGGTGTCATGACCACCCAACCCCGGATCCACTGACTGTTCCATCTGGATACACTTAACGTAACTATTCATTGAGTGTCCCTTCAGCTCCTCAGACTTCGACCTTGATAGGGACTTATGCAGTCCCAAGGAGCATGGGATCCAATGGGAAGGGCTGTGCTCATGGAATCAAGAGCCATCATCATTGTGGCTGTCTGTCAAACTCCATAGAGGAATCAAGAGCCATCATCATTGTGGCTGTCAGTCAAACTCCTTAGAGGAATCAAGAGCCATCATCATTGTGGCTGTCAGTCAAACTCCATAGAGGAATCAAGAGCCATCATCATTGTGGCTGTCAGTCAAACTCCTTAGAGGAGTGACTAGTGCAATGATATAAAATACTTTGTGGCCTCTGCCCATAAACTGAGTAGATTACCTGTGAGGCTCATAGTCTCCACCAGAAATTGCACAGGCATCAGGCGTGAAGCATCTCCAACCCTCCCCACAATATAAGAGAGATGAACATTAGTCATTTCGTCCTATCCCCCTGACTGATCCTGCCAGCAGCCCAAGTCCTGTTTTAAATCTTTCTTTACATTGGTAGGTATCTACTCTGTGTATATATATATATATATATATATATATATATATATATATATATATGTGTGTATATATATATATATATATATATATATATATATATATATATATATATATATATATATATATTGATCTTTACTTTACACAACAAATCAATTTTTATGACTTTTTAACATTTTGCTATACTCTTCTGTCATGTCTGAACACAGTTTATCTTGGATAAATATATCTAACTGGTTAATAAGCTATGTAAAATAAAACAGATAAATTCTGTCCCCATCCAGACAGAAGCTGGTGTGCTGTTCCGCAGTGTCAGTCTGTATTCATACAAGCACATAGACCCAGATGAGAGCAGTAATGATTGTATTGTCTGCAGTCTTTCTTATAGGTGGTTCAGTGTGACAATTGAAAATGGCCTGGACAAAACACTATATAAAGCTTACAAGATGTTCTATAGTAACATTCTGATGTAGATCACGTTGCTCAGTGGACTGATTTGAATATCACCTTCAAATGAAGCATCATTTTGCCATTGACTAAATTACTGGTCCCGTTTAGTTCTGCGTAAAGCCATTCCAAGCTCAGTATGAGTCTACATTACATAATTATTGCTAACGGTTCTTTTAAAACCCATTTTATTAACATCTTTATTTTCCAAATACATTTAGCCCTTGCCTTTCTCCAATTCTGTATGTGCTGATTCAGTCTTTAGTTCTAAAGTAGTTATTGTGCTTCAGTCTTCTTTTTGTTTAATATTCCAGTGCTGCTTTGCATTTTCTGCTTTTCTCCGTTGCATAAACAGACATGTCTGAGTTTAGCATTTAGCTCCCCCACCTTAGTCATACATTACCCTCCCCATGACAAAACCTGTGAGACTGGATAAAAGAGCAGTGTTAGAAACATTGCTTGTCTGAAGAGTTATAATAAAATTCTTTCCTCAAAGTAAAATGTTTTCTATATTCAGATATAATTAACTAATAAAGCACGCTGGAATTCATAACATTTCTTAGAAAACTGATAGTTAGAAATGACTTATTTGTTCCGTTATTCTTTTCCATGAGAAATACTATAATGACAGTCAGTTCCGTAGGTACAGAAGGGTAAAGCGCTGACTGCGGTTCATATAACCTGAACTTTGATTGGCAGCTCAGTCGCTGGATGTGGTAACCAGAGAAAAGAGCAGAATTACGAGATGGAGCCCACTCTTCTACTGGGGAGGGGGGACAGGGGAGCACATGCTGCAGTGAGAACTCTACATAGAATCCGCATTGGAGACCAGCTACCAGAGAAAAAACTGTCGATCAAGGAGGCTGGCCCATTATGGGAGGTGCCTCTCAAAGAAATAGAAAACACACCCATGGCTTAGGCCCATTGCATCCTCTCCTTGGGGAAATCATGGTTATGTGCAAATGCAACAAGCTATGGCCATAAAGAAAAGCAGTTCACAGTTTTGCTTGATGGCACAACTCTAGCTGCTTGACCCAACCCCCTAAGAAAAAAACACATGAGCTATAGGGCTGTATAGGTGGTCAAAGGATTGTGCAAAAAAAAAAAAGTCGTCAATCAGTTGTACAGCTTTAAAGTATAGCAAATTTAATAAATAGTGACCATAAGAAAGTGGAGTGCATGCTAATGTTATACTTTATTGCACATAGAAATTAGGCAGTATTTCACTGATTCATGTTGTGGGTTCAGGTACACACTATTTTATTCCACTGCTCCAGCCATTAAATGACAACAATTAAATAAGGATATAAATATATATATATATATATATATATATATATATATATATATATATGTAAGGTTTTTTTTATGTGTGTGTGTGTGTGTGTGTGTGTGTGTGTGTGTGTGTGTGTGTGTGTGTCTGTAATTGTATCTGTTAAGTTTTGAGGACCATAAATGTGATCCTTAGAACGGAGAAATTACAAATGCGAAGTTAGCACAATACATACTAAGGCTGAGATCATAATATTTTGAAGTATACTCCCTACCATGAAACAGCACAGTTTCAGAATTAGTAGATATAAGTAGCAAGGATGTGTGGAGCACAGGGGAGCGGGAGGAAGCCCCTTGCAAAAATAAGTTAAATGTGTAACAGCAACTTTCAGAATTCATTGTTTTTTTTTTTTTGGAATTTTAGTATTTTAGTTTAATTTTTGAAGTGTATCAGGTCTGTCACTTCTGACAGGCAAGCACGTATATGTATAGCTTTTTAATATTTATTTTTTCATTTATTATAGCATCAGAGAGCCCATGAAGATCCTGCTGCTCTGAAATTCAGCTTCCATGAGGTCATCACAGCTGGCTACCATGCTCCTCCAGAGCTGAAGGTCCTGAAAAATAGATGCCTGGTGCCAGGGTGGTACTCTACTCATCTAGAGAGGTGGCTTTCCTATTTTCCAGCTCCTCAGGTGAGGATTAAGCTGAGGTGATGTAATACTTCTGTTACCTGCTACTAATACAGCGCCAAGCTTGTAAAGTACTGCTATATGTTGACCAAGATTTGGATTTAATTACTGTCTATGACAAGTACTATTTATAGTGTGTAGGGTTGGGGTGAGGGTGGGTTTGTGCATGTGTACGTGAGTGTATGTATGTGTGTATTTTCGTAATAGAAGATATAGTGATACCTTGGGTTTCACTTTTTCACAGGTGCTAATTCTAGATGGCCACCAGCTAAGAAATGACCCTGCTGCCGTGATGGACGATGTTCAGAAGTTTCTGGGTGTGTCTCCACATTACAACTACTCTGAGGCACTAACGTATGTATGAGCTCATCTTTCTCTGTGCATCTACCACTAATTCTCCTAAATGAGAACAATAATGCAGTTATGCAATTGTCTGAGAGGTATATGCATACCTGGTTTTCTTTTCACAGATTATGTAACAAAGCTACATAAATCAGAATTCATCATGTCCAAACTGAGTAAAACTGGAGATATATTACAGCTAGAGCAAAAACACTGAAGGCAAAGTAGAAGAAGTAAGTTACATAAATAGTAATACTTTCAGTAAAAAAGCACCATTTCATATCAGGAAATACAAATTATAGCATACAAATATATATTCAACAGACTTCCATTGCGATAAAACAGTAAAACTAAGCAACATGTTCGACTACATAGGTATCATATTTCAATATTTAATTATAATATGGCACATTTTGCCATGTTCAGATCTGAATATAGTCAATCGGTGTCAAAACAAAAAAATTCAGTCATGCAGAAATTCAAAACATACTCTGCAGATCCATTACAGTGCATTTCTATGAGCAGCAATATTTACTGAGTTATTAAGTTTTGTCTGTCAACTCAAGGCATTAAATGACGTAGGAAAATTGTAATTACATGCAAACAGGTATTCTACAGTCCAAGTGAAGGCAATTACAGTGAATGTTTCAATTTCTTTAACTGCAGTTTGTCAAAACTGCACTGAGTTCTACTGTGCAAGCCAGCAGTGCATTTTTTTCTTTTCCCCAATGTCATATGGTCAAAAAGTTGGCCAGATGATATATATAAATAATGGAGGTGTAAGAGACCACATTATCCATATGACAGTGCAGGAGCCTGCCCCTGCAAAAAACAGTTTCTTTCTTTCTTTCTTTCTTTCTTTCTTTCTTTCTTTCTTTCAAGTTATACTTCCCAATATAAAACATCTATGATACATACATAGCTCCTGAGGGGGGGGGATTTGTAAGCTGTACCTATATACTGCCTTCTACTCACTCCACAATGGAAATGTTCTCAATCACTAATCCCTCAGTATCCTCAGTGACAATAAAATGCCCATCTGCTACTTGCCGCAGGTGCCAACTTATAGGGGGCACTGAACTAAAAGAATACTTTAAGAGTTTACAAACTATCATGAAGCAGTCATGATTGTTTATGGACATCCTACAAACTGTCAAAATGTTGTTCTTAAAACAGCTGCAGGCTTTCCACTATGCTTTCTCCAACTAACTATAACTGAGATTATTTAATGACAACTTGTAAACTCTCAGACTCTTCTTTTTTTCTGATACATTAATAAACATACCTTTTATAAACTTTATGTGCGTCATTAAATAATGATTACTTAGAAACAGCATAAAAAGAATATAAAAAAGCATATTTATTAATGTAGTAACTAAATAACTTGTTGCTATCTTCTTCTTCTTCTTTCGGCTTTTTCCCAGTTAGGGGTTGCCACAGCGGATCACCTGTCCGCTCATGATTGGCAGTGGAGTTTTTACAGTGTCAAGTTGCCAGCCCAGCGCCCAACCTTCCACAGAAGGCACACACATACACGCACTTACACCTAGGGCCAATTTAAAGTGTCCAATCCACCTACAGCATGTCTTTGGGATGTGGGTGGAAAGTGGAGCACCCGGAGGAAAACCCACGTGACCACAGGGAGGACATGCAGACTCTGCACAGAAGGCTCCCCAGCCGAGAATTAAACTGGAGAACCTCTTGCTGTGAGGTGACATTGCTAACTGCTGCACCACCGTGGCCGCCCAAATAACTTGTTGCTATAATCTGTCAATTTACAAGCTGTAATTGTAGACACTTATAGACAGCATGGGGGGGTCAACTGGGGATGCTGACCAGGGTGCTAAGAACCTTTGCTACATGCTGACAACCCTTTTCAAATCTCACTTTTAATATGTCTGTCGTAATAAGTTCCTTGAAAATAGGCTTATTCTAGATGTTACCTCTTGCCTAAGCCTGAAACTCTCTGTAAATGGATGTTCAGACATTCCCAGAGGCTTTATCCATATCCTGCATTTGCATAAAGAATGTCTTTGCCTGGACAATCCCTCAACATTCAGGATAGAACAGACAAGAATGGAGCGGGTGTGTTACTTTTGTCTAATAGTCTTTAAAAGGAATATCCTTCCTGCCCTAGTAAATCCTTATTACTGGCACAGGCCCTCACTGTTAGGCCTATTCTTGAGGCCGTGAATACCTGTTTCTCATCTTTATAATTTATTCTTGTGCAAATTTTAAAATTCTGTAGAAAGCAAGTGGGCAGTGCAAATTATTTAATAACCATCAGCTCTGATACTAGTGACCAAGTGTATGGCAACCTGATTTTAGACCAGTTAAACTGTGTGGACAAAATGAAAGTTCAGTTGAGGCTGCCCACTAAAGTGGGCTAGCCTGTGTAACTGATTTATTACTGTTTCCTGCATTTCTGTGTGCTTTCTATCTCAAAAACAAAAAAAAACAAAAAAAATATCCTTGTTTTCCCACCTCTCCTCGACTAGTTTAGACCAGTATACAGGCTTTGCTGTATTCTGGGCTGTGGTGTAGTTCTTGTGTTGTCCATTGCCTTACTTGGATAGAAGGAAGTTTCTTTGCTCACCAGTGGGAGTGGGGAGACTTGAGCAGCCGATCTGTCCCTGAAGGAGTCACCTCAGCACAAGAGCTTGTATTAATTGGTTGTTTTGGACCATTTCTAGCTCTTTTGAAGTTCTCTGTTTAAAATCCGCCTCTGAGCGTATTTTTCTGGCTATACTACTCAGAAACAGCTCCTCGTGGTCCTGCAGAGTGGTCCTAGCAGCAGAGAACTGAGAAAAGCGACTACTTTCCTGATTTAAGTATTTTTTGCTGTTTTTTACCTAAAATACCTTCTCTTGCTTACTTTGAACAAGCTTAAACTGTTTTTTTAGCTGTTTGTTGCATTATATATTATCTGCACTTAAAGTTACATTTGGTCGAAAATTGGTCGAAAGTTTGTTTGTTTGTTAAATTTAAATGTTGAGGCTGCCCACTAAAGTGTGCTAGCCTGTGTAACTGATTTATTACTGTTTCCTGCATTTCTGTGTGCTTTCTATCTCGAAAACAAAAAAAATATCCTTGTTTTCCTGCCTCTCCTCGACTAGTTTAGACCAGTATACAGGCTTTGCTGTATTCTGGGCTGTGGTGTAGTTCCTGTGTTGTCCATTGCCTTACTTGGATAGAAGGAAATTTCTTTGCTCACCAGTGGGAGTGGGGAGCCTTGAGCAGCCTATCTGTCCCTGAAGAAGTGACCTCAGCACAAGAGCTTGTAGTAATTGGTTGTTTTGGACCATTTCTAGCTGTTTTGAAGTTCCCTGTGGTTAAAGAAGGTTAAACTTTTTCTGGCTCCGCCAAGTCTGCTCTTCAAATTTTCCCTTAAGAAATCTCTACTCTTATAATAATCAGTCTACTCGCTTTATTATAAGCCTAGCACTTGTTCTCAAAACCTCTCTTCTAAGTAAGCACTCTCAAACTAAAGTAAGCACTACATCCACCTACCACCCCTGTGAGTACCCACTTCCGTTAAAGGCACAGCACTCCCTTATAATATTCTAGCATGTCGAGTGGTAGATTACTAGCATTCTCTCCGGTTCAGCTGGTTAATCTGGGAATCTTGAGGCAATGCTACAGTTGTCTCATGTACACTGGCAACACTCTCCTCCTCCCAACAAACACAAATACATGTGAGAGATGCAACTATATAGCCAAACTGGAGGCTGAACTCTCTCAACTCAGGACTGGCAAGACCAGACAGGAGGAGAAGGTAACCACACACACAGCAAACCCAGTCCCACATAGACCTACCACAACTGCAAACCAAACACATAATAAAACAAAGATATACTCGGAGGCTCTAACAAAAAACTTACCAAAACAACAGAGGCTCCCAAAGCATACACCCAAAAATCCACCACCTCAAAACATAACACATGCAACACATACTTCAATAAATCAGTGTGTTAAACAATCACAGCCCTTAAGGCCAAACACCATGCCTGATACACTAGTAATAGGTGACTCTATAGTCAGACACACTGACGTTCCGCTTACCAGGCTGAACAAGGAGAGGGTAACGGTGAGCTGCCTATCAGGAGCTAGGATCCGCCACATAACACACGCACTCAGGTCACTCCAAAGCAAGTACAAATATGACTCCGTCATTGTCCATGCCGGCGTGAATGACCTGAGACATACCTGCCCTGACTACATGAAAAGAGACATAGAGGAGCTCTCTGATTATGTAGCCCAGGCTGGTATGACCCTGACCCTGAGCAGCATCTTGCCCTCACCAAGAATGATGCCACAACACAAAGACAAGATGATCAGCTTTAATAATTGGCTCAATTACTGGTGTCATTCTAGGGGGATCCAATGTCTGTCTGCTTGGGATGACATGCTGGACAAGCCACGTTGCTTCGCAAGGGACGGCTTGCATCTGTCACCACTGGGCTTCCGGATATTGGCCAAGACTCTTGCCACCCCCATAGTGCCTTTTTTAGGCAAGGCTCAAAAGACAAATCCACTTCCTTAGAAAACAAAAATGGAAAAAAATTAAGGGTAATGCTGCTCAATGCCAGAAGTCTAAATCTCAAGATGCAGGCTCTCGAAGCACTCCTCAGTATGGAGAACATCGATGTCTGTGCAGTAACTGAAACCTGGTTCAAGGCTCCTGAGAGCACCCCAGCACTACCAGGCTATACCTCGTATCATGCTTTTCGGCCCCAAAACTCGGGCCAAACCAAAAAGGGAGGGGGAGTGTCCATATTCATCAAAGACACCCACACCTCCAGGTTAGTGGCAACACATGAAGCATCAGAGACCATCCAGGTGCAACTAACCATAGGCAAAACTGCTATATAACTGGTAGCATGTTACAGACCACCCTCCCAATCTCAGGAACCCCATTCAGTCTTCCTGAAGACATTGGAGGATATGAATGTCTCACCAAACACCATCATATTGGGAGACTTCAACTACCCTGACATAGACTGGGTGCATTATTCTAGCCCTAACACCCTAGCCCAAAGGTTCCTGGAATTCATAAATTCAAATGCAATGGAACAGCTAGTCACCTCTCCCACAAGGGGAGATAATATACTAGACCTGATCATCACAAACATGGGGACAAAGTGCTCCACACCGGAAGTATACCCCACACTAGTGAGATCAGACCACAAACTAATCACCCTGGATATACATATCCCACCTCAACCCTCAACACAAAAGACTACAGTGAAAAACTTCTCAAAAGCTGACTTTACACTTCTTAAGACTGAGATGGTATCCTTTAAGCCCACTGGGCAAGTGGAAACCACATCCCATAATGCTGAATCCTTCACAATTGCTTTCTACGGACATCTCCAAGAATGCATGGATCATGCAATCCCAAATAAAACCAAGACCCTCTCCACCAAGGGCAGGCATCCTGTCTGGTGGACCCCAGCCATAAACAAATTGTATAACAAAAGAAGGAAGCTACTGCACGACAGAGCAAAATCCCATAAAGAGAAGGCATCTCTGATCAGCACTAGTAGAAAGCTACGTTCTCTCATAAAAACATCCAAGGCTAACTGTGAGAGAAAAATCGCTATGGACACTAAAGATAACCACAAGGCCTTCTTCTGCTATGTTAGAAACCTGGGCGGAAACCCTCAGATATGCTCAGTTAGTTCACAATGACAAAAAATACACTGAACCCACAGATATTGCCAACATTCTGGCAGACAGGTTCAGTGCAAATTTCTCCCCTCCCTCACCCCCAAAAGAAGAAATACTTATCCCAGCTGAATGTAACCTCCCTGTCATCTCAGATGTCCAAGTGAGAACCGCCCTCAGCAAAGCTAAAAACACAGCATCAACGGGACCTGACGGTATCCCAGGTTGCGTGCTACGTGAACTCCAAGAGGAGCTAAACCCGCACATAAAAATGCTATTTAACCTTAGCCTTACTACAGGATATGTACCTGAACACTGGCGTACAGCAACAGTGGTCCCACTCCACAAAGGAGGCACCTCTACAGACCCTGGTAACTACTGCCCCATAAGCTTAACCAGCCTGGTCTGCAAAGCTATGGAAAGAATCATTATGGAACTCATAAACAGAGACATTGGGGACCTACAGACACTTGATCCCACCCAGTTTGGCTTTGTAAAGGGCAGATACTGCCTTTTGAACCCGGTTGACTTTTTTGAAACAGTCACTAGAGCCATTGACGAGGGCAAAGCAGTCCATACAGCCTACCTTGACTTGGCTAAAGCTTTTGACACAATACCCCACCCAGGCATCATAGACAAGCTCAACAGCTTAAATGTAAATCTGTATGTCACAAGATGGGTTGCAAACTGGCTAAAGGCTAGAACCCATAAAGTCAAAATCGCTGGAGCCATGTCAGACTCAAAGCCAGTCACAAGTGGTGTCCCACAGGGCTCTGTCCTGGGACCCCTCTTGTTCGGCATTTATTTCTCAGATGTGAAAGCAAACATGGGAGGGTTGTGGCTGACAAAGTTTGCAGATGACTGCAAACTAGGCGCCATAGTCGATACACCAGCTGACACATACATCCTACAGAAAGGCCTCACTGAAACGGACAACTGGTGCCGGAGTCAAAACTAAATGCCAAAAAATGTATAGTCATCCCCTTTGGGAAAAACAAAGTACGCACAAATTATCACATAGACAGTAACGCACTGAGTACAGAAAAATTAATCAGAGACCTGGGGACCCAAGTTGATAGTGACCTTTCATTTGACACCCACGTTGCCAAAGTGGTTAGAAAGACTTTCTACCTTGCCCACCTTATGAAGGGATTCACATCCAGATCAAAGGAGGTCATTGTACCCCTATACTCCTCCCTTATCAGGCCCATGATTGAGTACAATGCCCCATTTGGTATGTACCTCACCCGGCACTTGCAACAACTGGAGAGTCCCCAAAAGTACCTCACCAAGAGGATCAAGGGTCTCCAACATATGTCATATGCTGCCAGACTAAAGAAACTCCAGCTCTATTCAGTAGCATACTGCCTACTCAGAGGTGATCTGTGCCTAACGTACAAGGCCATGTCCAATCAGGAATTGATGGACATGCTCCAACTCAAAAAATCCAAATCCATCAGAACCACAAGAGCTAAAGATTTCAACCTCAGCGCAAATATGAATAGGACATGCTGGAGGGACAGATTCATAACTCAGAGGCGCCCCATACTCTGGAACAGAATCCCAGTTCATGTTAGGCAGAGCCCCTCACTGACTCTCTTCAAGAGAAATCTTGACGAGTGGATGGGAGATCGTAGGTTTACCCCAGGGGTCACATCTGTGTCACTACTAGACAGAGGCACAGTAAACTAATTCTATTATGTAAGGGGGTCTTCACTGTGTCACTACTAGACAGAGGCACAGTATTCTAAATCTATTCTGTACACTTTTGTACCATTACATGGGGTGGCGAAAGCCACATCACTATGGCTAGGCTTATAAATGCCCCAGGGTAGATAGCCTAGTACTAAACTATGAAACTATGAAACTATGAGATAGAAGAACTGAACCTACTAGTTTGAGGGGGCAGCATTCAATTATGTTCTTTATCAGTTGTCTGTGTGGAGTTTGCCTGTTCTCTTCATGCCTGCATGGGTTTTCTTCAAGGAATCCATTTTCCGTCCATGTCGCACACTGTGTGTGTATGTATATATATATATATATATATATATATATATATATATATATATATATATTCTTGAGTTGTGGAGTGTTCACCACTAAAAATGGTATATGTCAGTCTATTTATGTATTTAACAAATAAAAAGAAAAAATAATTAAAAATGTTTTTAGAGATAAGCTTGCCTATAAAGTATATCAAATGATTTTCTCGCTTAAAAAGGATGAATTACAACTTCAGTGAAACACAGATATGCAACTAATCCACAGATAAAAGGCAATGGCTCATTCACATTGCCACTATGCCTTTTTGATCTTGTAAGTTTGTTTAGTTTTAGTGTAAGCCTGTTATGCTTCACTGTGGCCCCAAGAATATTCCTAACTCTGCCACATGCATTCTTGAATTTTCTGTTTTATTTTTCTGTTTTCACAAGTAAATTGCCCTTTCATGTCCTTCAAACTGCTGTTCTTCCAAGTTCTTCAATGTATCCTAGTCAGTGAAAAAAATCATACTAAAAATAGTATTTTCAAGCACTTTGTTCCCTAAAAGATGCAGCTACACTGTAAAAGATTTGATTCTTACCTCTGGTTATTGGCTAGGCTTGTAGTAGTCTGCAAACTGATAGCTTTGCATGTGTGGTTTTAATGATCCATACTGAAGCCCTTTATTTTGTCTGTATATGAATAAACACCACTAATATTTCTTCACTGTTGTCTGATTCCTTCTAAGTTTGTTTTACACAAACAAGCACTTGAAAGTATCAAGATAAGACAAATGTTCAACCAAATATGGCCAAGTATTCAAAGTCATTGCTTTTTTTCTTCTGTGCCCTGAACCCTTAGGCCTTCCCAGTGGACACACAGACACACACACACACACACACACACACACACACACACACACACACACACACACACGCACACTCTCCACCACTGCTTTTCGTAGTGAGTAGCTAGGCACCAATGCCATGTGCATGAAAGACTATTTCCTCGGTGCACCCTTAAATAATCCTCCTTTCAATCATCACCCTATGTCTGTCTACTTTCGTCTGTCCATATTTAATACTCATGTGTTTTGATATCGCATTATGGTAGTCTGACAGTGGAAGAAAGAGAGAGAGAGAAAAAAACACTTGCACCCAGGCAAACACACACTCCTAAACATGCACAGAAGTGCACACCTGTCTGCCTGTGTCAGTGGGAGTAAGATATTAAGTATAATACACAAGGTAGACAAATGCATTTCACTGCTTTAATGTACCGCATTTTTCAGTAAATGACTTTACCTGACATAATTTTGCATATATAATATATAGGTCTTTGCCAACTCTTTTTTTCTTGTTGCTTCACTATCTAGCTGCAGAATTAAGTATATCAAGAGGAGGTCAATGTCTAATTCTACAAGTGCCAAGTGCCCTAATCACAATACCCTGAAGATCAGAATGCAGATCACTGTTTTCTATAGAAAATCACTGATGGTGCAACTGTACACCATTCCTTTCTATGGGGAAATTATTGCTTCTTTGTGTTGGTGCAATTGTGGAGTTGTTATATAAGTTCAGGAGTAAGGGGCACTTGCCCTTCCCATGGGGGTTGAAGAGGGACTTGCCCCCTGCAAAACTGCTTGCAGTTCCTGATGAGTTTTGCCCTTTAGGCATTGTGTGCATTTGTGTTCAGCTTTTGCTTCCTTCTCATCTTTTTAGTTGAGGTTTCATACAGGAACAAATAATTATCATGCGATGTGGAATTCCAGAATGTGACTTTTTAAATTTAAAGGTTTTGATGACTAAGCAACTGCAGCAAGCAGGTTTCTGTTGAATAATGACTTTTTTAAGAACATTTTTATTAATTTAACATATTTACAATATATACACAGAAGGGAAGAAATTCAACATCTCATACTGTTATACAGTGTTAGGAATACATTCAATCTTCAAGGTAATCTTATATAATTAACTCATTAAGAGTCTTGGTATTTCAATAGCAACATTTCAAGGCTATCCCAGCCACTAAAAGTCTTAGTATGATTTATAGATCTTATTCTGATCACTTCTTTTTCAGTTTTACGTAGTATTGCTGTAAAATCTAGAAATTCTTTGAGTATAGGAAGTGAGACTGAGTTCCAATTTTTTTGTAATAACTTTTCTAGCAGCTGCCAAGACAGCCCAAAACAATTATCAGACCATAATCCATTAAAAAACTTACTTATCTCTTCCCAATATACATTTAATTTTTCATACTCCAGAAACATATGTGGCTAATCAACTTTTACAACTTTACTACATCTCCAACAAACCGAAGAAGACATTTTACTAAACTTAGAGATTTTATAGGGACTAACAAACATTCTATGTATACATTTCTACTTAAAAACTTTCCGGAATAAATATGAAGACGTCTGCCTAACTTATTTAAGTAACAAAAGTTTTATTCTCAACATCTATTGAGTCAGTCAATCCACTGTTATCTAAAAAGTTTTAGAATTTTGCAGCAAAATGAATATTATTATTATTTATAATTAACTTATATAACATGGAAAAGCTTCCTTTGTAGATCAATTTACCTTCAATTATAGTATTCATATATTCATGTAAGGGGGGAACAGTATTATGTCCCTCTTGACTCATATTATCTACAAATTCATTTAATTTCTTAATGATGTATAATATTAAATGATTATCAGATTAATCCAACATATAATCTTTTATTAAATATTCTGGTGACTTGTCTTTTCCTTTTTTTAAAGCAATCAGACAAAAATACTAATCCATTCCTTTTTAATAAATTCATATTAACATTTTTCTAAGTTTTCTTAAATCTAGAGTTGTGTGCAATGGGAAAGCAGAACATTTCCATTTTACTATTAATGGAGTTTTAAAAACATATTTAACTGTTTTAAAAACTGATTTCGTATATGCAGTGTCTAAAGAGTGAAAATAATTTCTTTCTAAGGCAAATGTTATTAACCAGATGAAAGGGTTGTTACATATTTCTAATTTATCGTATTTGATAAATGTAAATAATTTTGTATAATTTCTTCCTGAATGGTTTTCCATTGACTAGAGTAGGGTGCATCTATCCAGAAGTATATCAGTGTTAAAATTTGCAGCGGTAGAGTAAGATTCTACAACTGGGAAGCTAATACCACTGTACTTCCATAATAGTATATGATTTGTATAAGCAATTCTCAGCTTTTTAGGATACCATAAGAATGACGTTAAGAATGATCACTTTTTCATTGTGCAGGCATTGTAGTATTTATCATCAGTCAAAGTATGTCACCTAAGGCTCTTAGAATGTTATCAACCAAGACCAACAGATTTTATGGAGGCTCTTAGATTGTTCCCAAATTTGACTGAATGATTTTACATGCCAGTGCACAGTTTCATGGCAATAATTCTTCCCTGCTGATGCAGGTTAGCAGCTTAGTAAACAAGCACAATTGCTGATTATTCAGTTAGATGCCACCCCATGCATTTTTTCATATTTCAATTAACAAAGATCCACAAACTGTATTATTACACAAAGCCTGTACTGACACCTTACCATGTTAGGACTTTTGGTACATTTGTCTGTATCAGCCATATTCCATGACAGAGATACATGAGCATGGCAGCAAGAGACGTAAAAAGATGAGATTGTGGAGATGAGGAAGACATTTTTCTCACCAAAGGGAAGTAGATTATTGGAATGTCTTTCTGAGGAACCAGTAGACTCCAAAACATGAGAAAATTTCAGGAAACATAAAAAATACAATATATATATATATATATATATATATATATATATATATATATATATATTAAGCAGTAAGAAAAAGTAATCTGTTTGCAAAAGGCAGAGAAATGTTCAAGAGGGCTAAACAGTCCTTATTTCCCATCCTTGTTTATGCTTTTTTTGTTAAATTATATATGCAATAATTGGGTGATACAAACATGGTAAGCTCAAAACAGGATCTGATGTCTAAACCCACAAAAGCAAGTGAATTTCTTTTGCAGTATGTGGTGCCTGTGATTCGCATATTACACATTTTCACTGGAGTACCAAACCCAGAACAATAACACTGATTGTAATATACCATAATTAAACATAATCCATTCCACAGAATATGCATTCCCCAGTAGTATCCATGTACTACCCTCCTTTGAAGAACTTACCAGCATCATTATTGTCTCAAGCAGTGGGACTATCCCATTTTGCCTACCACAATTGGTAATATTTATTCTCACCCATTTCTGTCTCCACAGATTTCTAAAACGTCTAAGGTGTCATGAGTTTTTAAAATAATAAAACTTTTATTCTACTGTCTGACAGCACTTTAAGGGAATCATTTCTTATTTCAGTGATACAGAGTTTAATTCCTTCTACCTCTCCTTCAAACTCCTTTCCCTATTGTGTGACTCTGAGCAAATCAATTGAATAGATAGTGCTCATTACCCCTAAAAAGGACACCTGTCTCCCCATGTATCTACCTCCTCTGAGACTTTTCAAACCTAAATAACCAAAAAGAAACACATTTTCACTGCCTTATACAGCAAAATCATGATAATCTGAGTTTTCTATATACCAAGGAATGCAAGATTAGCCTCCACAATTTATCAGGGCAGCTCATGCCCACCAGTGTTTGTATTCACGTTAAATGATCTCTGAATTGTTTCAGTTCTTTCTGATGTTTTTATAAAACTTCCATAACGGTAGCAGATAAATTACAAAAGCAAGGAAATAAGTACAGGTAGAAGGAATTCATGTTTTTAGATGTTATAAACTTTAATAACATTCCTACAGTCTTGGAACACAGTTTGTGGACATCGTCAACATGGTGTACAAAGGCAAAGGCTGTTATGTTGTTATCCCAAAATAACCAAGTTCCAAAATTATTGCTTTCCTGTATTTTAATGTTTTTAATTTGGAAAGGAGAAATACCTAGAAGTCAAGGTTTACCCATCGATAAAGAAAATTAAGAAAAAAATTTGGTTGGAGCTGATGGGTAAAATATCTGGTACATTGATTAGTGGACTGACAAAATTAAAACCTTGTGGGGATAACTGAGGAGGTAATAATGTTAGTTATGCCACGGGTGCTGTGTCTCCTTAATCATGCTAGAGCAATTAAGGAAAGTATCTGGTCTCAGCTGAAGAGAAAAATATTCTGTGTGGTGGATAAGTGCACTAAAAGATTAACAGCTCAAGGGGGACAATTGGTGTCGTAAATGTGTTGATTGCACAGCTGGTGCTCTTTCTCCTTGGACATGCTGGGACAAGTCTTCAATAGAAGGCTATTTCAGATATTCAAATATTTTATGACAAAGTCATTTGTAGGGGGAGGGACTCCATTAGTGGAGGGAGGATGAGGACAAGTAGATCCATAGGGAAATGGTGGATGCATGATTTTAGTCAGAGCGCAGCAACAGCCAATATGGCCAACAGGCTTTATTTATGAGAGAACGTTAAAATACAATGGGTGGAATAAGAAGATAAAAAAATATAGTTAGATAAGTGATTATAAACAGGATTATAAAAAATTGAGATGAAGAAGTGAGTAAATATTTCAAAGTGATGGTGGCATTTGAGATATGGGCCAACAGAAATATAAAAGGTGCTCCAATTAGAAAGTATAGACAAATAGAGCAATAGAGGGCTATTTCTGGAAAATTTGAGGAATTTAAAGTTGCAGAAGAAGTTTCTAGCATTTGTGATATTGAGGGACTGATATGATTTGCAAGAAGGAGAACAATCATTGTAGAAACATAACTGATTGTTAGACCAAAAATGAAGGAGGAAATGTGTCTAGACAAGAACAGCTGGTATCAAGTACTGAAGGTTAAGACAGAACAGGATAGGAGTAATCTATAACGATTTGGACAAGCATGAGACAGAATAGGAGCTAAGGAAATTCTGGTATAGCTGGGCAAAGGAAACCTTGTGATAGAGTCGGGATATGGTACAGGAAGAAGACTAACATGTAACCAAGTTTAAAGAAAGTAGGTCCAGTTTTTGATGTGCAGATGAGGTTACTATATTGGTAGTTTAGAAAGGAACACCACTGCAGGTCAAGGAAGAAGGATGGTAGTAAGAGGCAGGGGACTGCAAATGTGAGAAGGTCTAGGTTATCATTTTGAATAAGTGGTTGGCACTATGACAAGGCGAAGAAATTATGGGATCATATTACAGTCCAATTGGTTTGGGAGAATAAGAAGGAGAACTGGCTATTTTGTCTTTTTGGGGTAGAAGGGACAATGGTGTGGTATAATTAAAAGGAAAGGGATACTCTCTTCTCATAGCTGTATTAATCAAAAAAGTAATTCCAAGAGATTGGAAGTCAGAAGATTTAGATGATACAGGAAGAGAAGACGCACTGAATTCTTTGCAAAAATAGCCAGGAGTACAGGATAGAAAAATAAAATTTGGGAAACAAGGACATGTTTCTCCTCAAGTACCTGCCCCCTGTGAGTATTTAAAAGAAAGAATATGAGAAACAGGTGCAGAAAGAAGGGATATAAATATAAGGAATATTTGCTTTGTGGCAGAAAGGTAGGAAAATACCTTTTTTTTGCAGAAAACACAGCCATGATGCATTTCGGAAATTTCTTCATTATACACATTTTTTATGGGGAAGTCAGGTTTAATTCTTTTGGCAAACATACATAGGAACCCACTCACTTTTGCATTAAAATTGCTATATGCTTAGCTCATTACTTTGCCTGTCACATCATTTTCTAAAATGGTTAAATTATTTGAAAGAAATATGTATTAGTTTTATACTTATAATAGCACTTTTATTAGCAATGGCTTAAATAAAATTTGCAGTAAAATATTGCTATACTCAGAAATGCATATATACTTTTTTATACCTGGATGTAGTTTTGTGGAGAAAGTCCATATTCTGTCACTTCTGCAAAAAATAAATGTTTTTAATAGAAAACACGTTTTTCAAAAAATCATATATGCTTATTCATTATTTTCAGGCAATCCATAAAAAAAGTAAAAATCAATAATATTTTATATCAGATGATTGATAAAGAAATATAATCATTTAAATAAGGTATGTTGACAACTCCCTAGCACTTTTTTATGTAAACATTTACATGCCAAGTACTCCTTTATTGGTATGGTGTCTTGTTGGCCAAGTATTAGTGCCATCATAACAGCCATAATTATTCCTCTCACCACAACCAGTGTCAAGCCATGCCTTCAGAAAGTTAAAACATGGTATCACTTCTCTACAATCTGTCACATTAACAACTGGCCCATTTGTCAGACTTACCTGGTAGACCTCCAGTCTAAAAAATATGCCATGCCTCATTTTTTTCTTGCTCCTTAACAACACAGTCTGTCATCTGTAGCCCTTGGCTTTTCCTCCTGTTTCAGCATATTTTTCATGTTGTCCCCCCTGCCTCTATTTCTTATTTCTTCACCACTTCTGTTCGTGGGCATGGTTATTTTGGGCATCTGTTATAGTGAAACATTAAACTGAGAGTGTTAGATCCATCCATCCATCCACCTCCTTCTTTCTCACTTCTTGTATACATCATGTCAGGGTGCCATTTCAATTGTGACAATTATCTAGAGCCAATGTTGGTGTTAGATCCATCCATCAATATAATAAACTGATTGGGGCATGAATGGCTAGGCATAAAAAGGCTTTAGGGATGTAAGTCCAGTAACTGCCTATGATCCCATGCAAAGTGTTAGCACCTTTTTTGTCATTTTCCAGTCTTTTCTTTTGTCTTAACAATTCTTACAACTCTACCGATGTTTTGTATAAAAAGTACTTTGGCGGGAGTCTTGCAATTTAGAAAATCCTTCAAGAGCTGAAAGTCTGTTTTTAGTATGTACAAAGTGTTGGCTCTTCTACTGTAAGTCTTGAACAATAATCATCAACAATTAATAAGTACGCATTGCTGTATAATATGCAAGTCAGTCCATGCTAACCTTAAATATTCAGGCATCTGTATTGAATGTATCCATTTGCTTTGCATTAGGTTCACATATCAAACAGGCTATATTTATTTCAAAGTCATTAGCAGTCTTGTTTGTACCATTTATTTCTCTATCATGTTGTCTCATCTTTTCCTCTTTTCCCTTCTGTCTCATTAGACAGATACTTACCTTTATCAGTCCAATTTTCTTTGCTATATTATAGCTTAACACATTGGATTTCTGACTTTCTAATATACGAGATTTACCTTTGTTGCTCTCCATTTTACTCTGACCGCTCCTTAAATTCAACAATTAATAGGTGGTGCTTTTTTTGGATTACATGTGTAAATAAAGTGGTGGCTCTACTAATTTAAGACCAATATTAATCATTGTTATCTGCACAGGATTGTTTTAAATGAATAAATCACAACAAAGTACATTTTCAAAAACAAGTCAAAACATAATCACCACTGGCATGTACCTGAACTACCTCCTTTAATTTGTAGTCTCTACAAAAGCCTTTTTTTCATAAATTCAAGAAATATATAGCAGGAGAATAACTCCAGCTAACACATGACAAATTAAAGTCCCTCTATATGACAAATGTATATTTTTTCAGTGCACCTGCATGGCATAGCTAACTCAACTAAATCATTAGCTCTGGAGGGAGGTAATCTGTATATACAATAACAAGACAAAATAATTAATTAATTCTGCTTAAGCAATACAGTAAAGTATTATAGCTTGACTAAACTGCTGTCCGGTTACTAACAAATTGATATTATAGTAACCTAAGATGCCACAACTCTTTTCATTCTTCTTATGAGAAGGAAAGTAATTATAGTATCCTTTGTATATTGGTCCTCAGAATAAAGTTAGATATTTTACAGAACCCCGTTATCCACCTGATTCTCAAAGCATGCTTCCAAATTTCACATTTTCATGGAACTCCTAATATTAGTATATTCAACTCTGAGCTTGTTTGCTGAGCATATATCTTCTTGCCCAACAGAAAGTAAAAACTCTAAATTAAATGCATAGCGCTGTTTTAATACTATTTGCACTCAGCCTTGCACCAGCCTGATTACAGTACACAGTGCCCTTATGTAAATGACAGCTATTGTAAAAACAAACCAGATGTCAACAAGCTGTATCTTCTTTTAAGAGCTTTTCCAGTGGGGCTTTTACTGCCGAAATCCCAAAATTCTCTGAATGTTTATGCAGATATAAAGGCAACACAGAAGAGTAAATAGCATTTTTTAAATCTAATTATCTCAGAATTGTATGCCAAATCCCACTTAAGTTTTTTTAGCCAAGTCACTTATATAAACATTTATCCAAATATTTTTTCATGGTGTCCTGTTAGTTAACAGCACAATCACCTTCCCAGCATTATTGTTTTATCTGTTTTATCACCAGTCGTGCAGGTAATGGTATGACTAAATTTGCATTCATGTAACTGCTGGGTATAAGAATCCTATAAGAGTCCTCAGTATGTACAATTGAGTTTGTAGACTATTTCTCTGCAGGACGTAAATTCACTCTGTTTAGGTATGCCCAGCTCTCTATGCCAAGCTTATGAAAATGGTAGTATTATGTGTACCAGTAATATAACCAGTGCAGGTAAGGATGATGAGGACCTATAACTGGAGGGGGATGTGGACATTTAGTTAAAAGGTCAGAATGCTAGCATTTATGAGATGAGAGCATGTCAGATTGTGATGAAAAACTAAAGGCACCAAAAACTGATTGGCATTCTATAGTGTTTAAAGGTGAAAAGGATAGTACAGGAAAATATTTAGCTGTAGTGATGGCACATGCAATCAAAGGTTGTAAAAGTGTCTCTTAAAGAACCCAGAAACAATATCTTGAGGTGCCTAACAAAATGACAAAGCAGAAAGAAACTGAGAATGAATAACAAGATAACAGAAAGGTAGAGCCATGTAACATGCAGAAAGAAATCAAAAACAGTATGATAAATGAAGAGGTATGTCCCATTTATTTTAAAAAGGATGGAAGAATACTGCAGATGGGGCCAAAACACAGTGGTGTGCATTCCCATTCAAATCTCAAACATGCAGTTCAAGAATAGAATGAATTGTTCTAAGACTAAATTTTCTTAAAAAACAAGCCTTGTAGTGTAGGATGGAGGGTTAACGAGGCAAGGGGTAGGAGTCAAAATATCTAATTTGTTTCATCATGCCCAGAATTAAAATTGTATATACTAGAAACTGAAGCAGATGGTTGACAGTGCTACCAAGGCACAATATAGTCTAAACAATACACACCTGGTACAGTTGCAAGGACTGTACCTTAGTACTTATAAATGCAGTATCATAAGACTTGTCAAAAAAGTAGAAATTGTGATTAAAAAATAAATGGATGTCTCATAAAAAAATTAGTCCACCATAAAAGATCTAGTGACAAAAATTAGACAATTTAAACTATGACCAGTATGTATAAAGTCATAAAAGTATATTCTATAACTTTTTCTCATTCTAAACAGCTCAGCTAGTCACTGCAAGAAGATATTTGTACCATTTTACCATTTTATTGTTCAACCCATTAGTGAAAACAACGTTACATTTATAGCCTAGAAATAAGTCATCCAAAAGCACATGAAAATGTACAACACTGCCTTACTGGAAAAAAACAGAGTTGGAAAGCAAGAAATATTCATAAAGTCTTAAGGAAGTGTAATTATGTTCACTTTCTTACAGTTTAATAAAAGATGACCTTTACCTGGTCCGTGTAGTGATGTCAGATCTGCTTGAATCTGAAAGTCTGTGCCTGGAATGTAGCATCAAAACAACTAGTGTCAGTTCATGGACCCTAATACTAAAAATAAATATTCATAACTGACAAAAATGACAAATAAATTATATATTGCATTCAGACATGTGAGAGTGATGTCCCAGAAGCAAAGTGTTAAACCAGTCTTTGTTTAAACAAATTTAAATATTTGGACTGCTCAATTGTAGTTAAGAAGTGAGGTGCAGGGGTTCTCAACTCTGTCACTAGAGACATTTTTGGTAGTATTGCTTGATTTATATGCACTTAACATTCTGTTGTACCCATGTAAAGTCAATCATTTTATTCTCAAGCAGTCAGAGAAAAATAGATCCTTACTAGCCCTGTAAATGAGAATCATGTCACCTACAATCTTCTATAGGACAATGAAAACATGCAGAGATTTAAGTCTATCTTTATAGTATACGCATGTGTATGTATGTATATATATATATATATATATATATATATATATATTTATTTATTTATTTATTTATACATGCACATTTTTTCATTATTTTCCTTTGTAATTTTTTTTTTTCATTTTTTTGTTTTAATAGATGAAAGACACCAAATCTGACATGCATATTCTAGCCTTGGTTTAACAAGGACAGTAAAAAAATGGAATAATAGCCTCATTCTAAATTGATGTTACATATCTGTAGATTCAAACCCAGGATATTAAGATGACATTGATAAACCCTGCTTATATGCTTATCAAAAATGAGATTCTCTTTGCAAATGACACCTAAAGCTGTAAAAGTATGAACTCATCCATTGTATTTTTAATATAAATGTGTATACATTTTGTTTTGATAGCATTTCTTTTCTTTTTATTTTTGTTATTTAGTCCATTCTGATAAGTCCATTAGTGCTTTTTGTAAAATGCAACAATCATCCTTATTTACTGTAATTTTCCCATTGGTTCTTATTTACTATAATTTTCCCATTGGTAATGTCTAGAAAATGCTTTTATCAAAATGTGTATCTGTCATGTACAAATTAAGAAGTCAGAGTTCTGTTCTACTGGATTGCTTTATAATAGCTTATTGTAGTGAGTGGCATAAAATAGCAAAATATAACAGCAGCCGATGTAAATGTCATAACAACATATTCAGATGGTATATAGCACCATAATATGTCAGATAATTGAAGGCACAAATGTAATTCAACAATATCTGAACAAGTCTTGAACTAGACTCTAAATGAGAGCTCCTTCCTAAACGTACATATTATATTACCTCTGTTCATTAACTTTCCTCTGGTAGCTGTATCCACCCCTTCATCATTGATTCTCAGGCCGTGTCTAGCAGGTGCCTGACATTGCCTTACTGTCAATTACTTATCTAGCATCCCATTGCAAGTACATATAACTTTCCCTTGAGAAAGACACATCCTGTAGTTTTCTCTTGAGAGCTGTTATTACTGCATGTCTCATGCTTAGCTAGAAAAGTTATATTTTCCCTTCTACTGAACTGCCTTTTTCTGAAACTGCATGCATAAATTGAATCCTCAGGCCTGATTGTACATATTCAGGTTTATGCAAGATCTACACTAATATGTTTCTATTCTACCTTATGTCTAACAACTACATTTAAGTAAAGCCCCGCTCTTACAGTCCCCCTGAGGCCCCTGAACAGGGACCTTCTTTTGTACCTCCCTCACAAATGTATCATATCCTTATTAACCATTGTAATATGGTTTGAATATACGGGCTTTGTGCCAATTCCCATTAATGTTTTTGTAATGCATAGTCTGCAAAGCAATACTATAATAGTTAATACTATCAAAATCAATATAACTCACAGAAGGTATTTTAAAACTGTCCCACCCCAACCATTAAATAAGCTTGCAGTCTAGTCTGTCCATGAGATGGTACCAATGTCCTGCACCTTGGTCATCACCTCATTTATAATCTGCAGATTGTCTTGATAGATTTTCTTTTATCTGGTATATAACTACAGCATTCCGTTCCAATTAACCCCCAAGTCCCATGATGTGAAGCTAATAGGTAATCAAGTGCCATGTGGTTCTGGAGGACCACCATGCACATCATGATTATTTTAAAACTGATACCTTTTATGAACGCAGAAGTACTATTAGCCAATACCTCCAACAATTTGGCTAACTTACATAATTTCCAAATAGCTTTAACAGCTCCATCTGCAGGAAATATGCCTGCTACAGTGATTAATCCCATCACCTAGATACATAGACTTTAGGGTCTTTAAGTCCAAATTCTGATGCATATGTGATGTATCTAAAACCTGCACATTATCTTGAAAATCAAGTCCTTTTAACTCTGTGATTCCTAAAATTTACTGGACCAGGTAATTCTTTTAAATGTCTTAAGGCTGGTATTGCATATATTTTATAATATGAGCCATACCAGTTTGGTAGTAGCCATCTGTAGGCTCTGCTTCCATACTCATAATACATGTGGTTCAAAGTATAGTTAGCATGCCAAACCTGATGTTCTAGAAGCAAAAAATTAAACAAATAAGTGACAAGACTGGATCCCTGAGGAATTTCTTTAGACAAAGTGAACAGTCTGATAGTGCCCTATTGATTTCTTCAGCCCATTTATGATCTAGTTCCCAGGTCTGGATCTATGCAATAAGAGAAGGATTCAGTCATATGGTGTTGTCTATCAAATCAAAAGCCTGGGTAAAATCTATGTAGATTAAGTCAACTTGTAATCTATGGCCAGAGGCACTCAATTCTTTTATAGAAGTTTAAAATAGCTCAATGCGTGTAGCATTGAGCTATTTTGTGCTTGTTTTATCTGTTTGCAGTTTAGTCCATGTTTTTACTTTTTATAGAAGTTTAAGTTACAAGCAGTAGTAGATCTAGCAGCAGTGAGTACACATTCTATAGTAATAATATCCAGTGTCATAATGTTACCCTGCAGCTTCTCAAGTACTCCTGTACCACTCAAGGTAAAAATCTGGTCATATAATTAGCATAAAATGTAAATAATAAATAGCACACAGCTCTTCCTATTTCCAGTAGGAATGTGGGATACTACTCAGAATCATGTCTAAACAACAGAAAGTGAGAAAAACGGTAGAAAAATATAAGCATATTAACGAAAAGATGTGTAAAATCTGTCGACTTTAATAAAATTCTGTCACAGTCATTTATATTTACTTCAGAAAAGAGGAAATGTAAGGTGTCTGTGTCCTCTTTGTTTAAATTATTAGTGCCATTAGTTTGTTTGTGTCTTTCGGCTTTTCCCGGTTAGGGGTCGCCGCAGCAGAACTCCGGTCCGCTAATGATTGGCAGTTGATTTTTACATACCGGCTTGCCAGGCCTGATGCACAACCTTCAACGAAGGTACACCCATTCACGCATGTCTCCACGCAGAAGACGCTCTAGCTGAGAATCAAACCGGACAGCGTCTTACTGGGAGGTAACAATGCTACCGCAGCACCACCACCGCTGTTTTTTTATTAGTGCCATTAGTATGTTGCTCATATAGTGTGTTTTTTATGTACTAAACAGCATAAAATTATTTATGATGAGGGGGTTCAGAAAAATGTATGAAGCATAAATTAAACTTGAAAACAGAGATATACCTCCAAAAAAGAGAAATATTGTGCAGGAGTAAATCATGCCTGAAAATAGTAATGTTCCCCCAAACTTGTGACAGTTTAGAGGTCTGACTATTCCCCTTTTCAAGACTTTTCCTGTACAAAACACAAATTAATTGGCCTATAATTTTTGAAGTCTTATAGTACACCTTTGTTTTTTTTTTAATATATATGAAATTGCCACCTTCTAATCCAATGGGATATAATCGGTATGCAAATCAGATTCAACAATGTATTCCAATGGTTTACTGATAACATTGGTCAAGTCTTTTAACTACTGTAGATACAAAAATCAGTGCCTTTGGGAAATAAGGATAAAGTCCTAACTACAGCCCAGGCGACGGAGTTTGATTAGCAGCTCAGGAAGCATGATAAGAATGCCCATTCTGGGGGGGGGGGGGTTGATAGAAGCCACCTAGCTGGGTTGAGTGAGGTAATGAGGTGTGGCTGCTACAAACTGGTGGGAATGCTGTCATTTTGCGACCTGACCAGCACATATATAATAGTGCCAACATGGGGCAGAGGCTTGCATCAGTTAAAATATCCGTCACCAGCTGCAGTTTGCTGGAACCCTGCTTGTCCCACTACCCTTGTGCCATGGAACTGTAGACTCTATGAGCAGGATCTCTCCGGGTTGGAGGAATCTCTTGGTGTGAATCACACCAGTGGGCTTTTCAAACCATGGGAGCTGTATAAAAGAGCAAACAGGAGACACAACCAAACCAATTAGTAAAAATTAAAAAAAACTCTGGCCAAGCTAGAGTTTTCACTGTGTGATTCCCAATGGGAACTGTGGATGCAGAGTCTGTAGGGAGCAAGCATGGGGTGCCTGAAGCTAGCAATGGTAGGATGAAAGAAAGAAGTTTGTATTCTTAATTAAATTATGTCCAACAGCTGCTCTAACAGTCAGTGATTTTATAATCTTACTATTGATTTCAGTGTCTCAAGCATGAGGTAAATCAACACTTGTAATAGCCCACGTATCTTCCCTTTCTCCCTGTAACTAATTTATATCTATACATTATAAGTGTAAATGCATTATTTTGTTCACTCCTTCACTGATATAACTGAAAAATGCTTTCTTATTATTACGACTTTTTCTGTCTATAACAAGTTGTCTCCCACCTATAAAAATGTTCAACTCAAATTTGACCAATCTGCATAAATCAAAATGATTTCTCTCATCTGTAATGTTTTTGTTTTTAATCAAAAATTTACAAATAATTTTTTTTTATTCATTTACTTTTTATTTTCCAGGTAATATCTGAATGGCTGTTCCCTATTAATCTTAACTGTAGTAGACAGTTTATAATTTTTCTTTCAACAAATTCCTAGCCTCCTTGAGTGTTTAGCCATGTTTAGCCCCATAAATTCTTTCTTCTGAGATTACTCTTTCAATTCAATATAAGCTTGTTCATAATCAGTTCTGAATTTTTCATTAGAGCTTGAATAAATATCTCTTCCAACAATCTGTTTTTTGTATTTAAAATGGCAGTGTTAAACAACATGCCCTCTGATGTACAAAGGTTATGAGGATTTGCTAAAAATGATCAATGTTGTCATGTTTATAAAAAAAAACTAACGCAATATGTTTCTTCCTCTAGTTCTCTCTTTTATTATTTGTTCTAAGCTACTTTTAATAAGGTATCTTTGAGACATTCCTTTTAAAAAGTGTTATTTTTCTCAGATGGCCACTAAAATTCCCCCAGGGTGAATTTATGGTTATCCATCCAATCGTCCAAACTGCATTTGAAGAGGGCCAATGAGGTGCTCTGTTTGACATGAAATGGGAGCCTGTTCCAAAGGTGTGGTAACCTCTGTGAGACAAATCTGTCCCTCCAGCAGATTCTATTAATGTCACATACAAGGTTAAGGTCTTTACAGTTAGTAAACCATGTACCATTTAACTTGCGGAAATCCAGGGTTTCCAATAAAGCAGAGTCAGAGATTGCCTTATATGCAAGGCAGAGATCACCTCTGAGTAGTCTGTATGAAACAGAATAAAGTGGTAGTGATTTCAGATGATCCACATAGGACAGATGCTGAAGACTTTGAATTTTCCTTGTGAAGAACCTTTGTGGTCTCTCCAATTGCTGCAGGTGCTTGGAAAGATACATACCAAAAGGGTTGTTATACTCAATTATTGGCCTGATGAGGGAAGAGTACAGGGAGGTTATAACTTCTTTTTTTCTGGAGGCAATGCCCTTACTTATGAGATGAGCAATATAGAATACCCTTTTTACCACTGTGGAGACATGATGATCAAAGATAAGGTTGCTGTCAACCTGTGTGCTCAGGTCTCTCACCACTGAGTGCGTACTTAGGGTGTTGCTATTGTGGTAGTTAGCAGGAACATCACCCTTACCAAAAGGAATGATAGTACATTTTTTGGATTGAGTTTAAAGCCATGACTTTGGCACCAATCATTTGTTTGTGTAAAACCCTCTTGTAGGATGTTGACCATTTCTAGATTGTCGGTCATCAGCAAACTTTTTGCTTGTACTTTGTAGAAATAGATTCCAAAATAGTAGAGGTCCAAGGACTGATCCCTGTGGAACACCACTGAGTACAGGTCTGCTGTCGGAGGTGGATTCCCCTATATTGACTATATGGGTTCTATCAGTGAGCTAGTTAGTGATCCATCTAATGACATATGGGTTGATACCTAGCTGGGTGAGTTTGTCAATGATGCCTGAGTGGGGGATAATGTCAAAAGCCTTGGCTAAGTCTAGGTAGGCTGTATGCACAGATTTCCCCTCATCCAGGGCCTTGATGAATGTCTTGAAGAAGTCCACCAGGTTTAACAGGCATGATCTCCCTTTGACAAATCCAAACTGAGTATGGTCAAATGTTTGGAGATTACCTATATCTTTGTTGATAAAGTCCATGATGATTTACACCATGGCCTTGCAGATAAGGCTAGTCAGGCTAATAGGTCTATAGTTCCTGGGGTCAGTCGAAGCACCACCTTTGTGCAAGGGTATAACGGTAGCTGTTTTCCATTCAGCTGGGATGAAGCTGGTGCTTAGACTATGATTGAAAAGAGTACCAAATGGCATTACTAATTCTTGTTGGAGCCCATGTAGGACAGAGCCTGTAATGTTATCAGGTCCCATTGATGCTGTGGTTTTAGTCTTAGAGAGGTCTTAGAGAGGGTGTTTATGACCTGCTCTTTAGAAATACAAGGTAGGGGACAAGTGGTAGGGATGTCATGAGGTACATGTGATGGAGACAGGGGAGTGAAGTTTTCACAGAACCTGTTGGAAACAGGTTAGCTATGTCCACAGGCTCAGTATATGTGGTAACATTATCTACTAATTTAGTATACATCTGGGCCTTTCTTTTTAGGTTATGGATGTAACCTCAAAGGAAAACAATCTTGCACAAATCCATTCATAAAAGATTCAGATATCTGCATCTACTCCAGTAACAACACATGCTCATCATACTGATCATTGCTGCTGTAGCCTTAGGTGTATGGGTTTTATCATGCATAGGATATAGCAGCCGGACAGCTTCAACAGCTTCAGGGCACCTTCCATGCACCCAAACCATCAGTCAACTTGAGTTAAGCTGACTAAATAGAAAAGTTTAAGTGCCAAGCCCTCCAGAGCTTTCCTGCTGCAGAAGAATATGCTCCTCTAAGGCTATTAAGGATCAGCAGTCAGCTTGTGCAACTCCTTTGATGGGAAGATAATTTCCCTTTTGGGGAATAAGCTTCCACCATTAAATGTTTATTTTATAACACTATCCTGTTCAAGAAAGTTATTTTAAAGATAGAAGTTTGTGTTTTAGCAGACTGTAACAAGACTGTCTGTACTTTTAAATGAGAGCACATTTTTCTCCTGCCATTTAAAAGTTGTATAAAGTAATTGAAAAACATTTTCTGTGGAGGAATTGTTTATTGTACTTTTTTGGCTGGCAAAGTGTTTTGAAATACTTTTTCCTGGGCCTTTATGTGTTTATCTGAAAAAAAATTACTTTTAAAGACTTAATTTTTACCAGCTTTTGCTGCTTGTTTTGCGGCAACATTTTTGGCTTGACCATGGAACAGTCTGTCGGTTCAACAGTTGGTCATTCTTCCAACTACAAAAGAAATAAAGTTAAGCAAACAATGTTTGCACCCCCAGCAGACTAGTAGTTTGCATAAGCCACAGGTGAGTGATTCTGCTGTGGCAATTAGTTGTACCTCAGAAAACTGATCTTTTACCTCTGGTCCCTCTGGTGTATCACCCACAGCTACTAAAGACCAGGGATTAACCACGTCCTCTGCAGCTGTTGAAGTCTCCTTAACGCACAAAGTAGAACCGCTCTTGTTGGTTCCAGGAGAGGGAGCAGGGAAGTCTTCACTGTTTTGTCAGAATGTTGTGCCCATCCCACGGAAAGCTATTTCTGCCATTAATAACACAGTTGACAACTTCTTTTCCTGACAGAAACAGAAAACTAAGCATGTATCAACTACCCCTCAAATTTCCTAAGACAGGAGAAGTTTACTGGGTCTGTCTCATGGCTTAATTCTGGCTATTGATCCTTCTTATAAAGTAGTTTCTAGTTAAAGACAGGGGAATGCCTCTTCTCCTGAAGAGATTCAAGATTCTGAATCTGGGCAGGAAGATGAAGGGACAGACAGACAGAGAGAATTTCTCCTCAGATGTTTGATTCAGACTCAGAAGAGAGCTCAGTTTCTAAATCTTCCTCTTGGTGGTACTCTTCTTCTGAGTCTGTTTCTTGAATGTGCCAGTGTCTTCAGTGGGAGAACACTGAGGTTTTTCAGTTCCTCAGAAAATACTATGAGCTGTTGCAGAAGGAATTTCCAGAAGCTTCACCCATTCCTCCAGCTCTGTCAGTTTTTGATGATGAACATTTTATTGCCTGCAGTTTTCCTGACAGAAAGCCAGCTGCCCTAAACATTTTGTTAATTCCAATCCTACTCATTCTGATATAAGTATGGAAAAAGTTTATGCTTCTGCAACTTTGATTTTCAGAATTTTGAATTATCAGGTTCATATGTTAAGTTTGGTCTGACCAACTGTGAAAGTGTGAGGAATGTTCTGTCTGCATTTCTTCTTGTGAGGAATAATCTGCTTTAAATAATTTAATTACTTCTACTGTACATGTCACTACTCACTGTTTACAGTGTTTGAATGACTCACTTGATGCTTCTTCCAGGCTATGGCAACTGCAACAATTTTGAGGAGGTTTGCCTGGCTACATTCTCAGAACCTCCAAGATGATGTTAAAAAATGAGATTTTAAATTCTTCTTTGGATAGACATTTGATTTGTGGCCTCTCTGCTGCAGAGATGATCAAAAAGTTTGAAGAAAGGGGTAAATTGATACAGGGGATCTGTAAGATTTTTCATCGCTGCTTTTCCAAATGTTCTAAGGGATTCTCTAATTCCTCATTCAGTTTTGGTGGAAAAAAAATAAACAGTCTCAACAGAATGCAGGTAAACAGACATTTAAGAAGAAATGGAAGAGGAATTCCAAAAATAATTCTGGAACCTCCCAGAAACCAATACATTCTATCAAGTCGGAATGACTATTTAAGTGACCTGGCAGCCCAATTTCCACTTCCAGAAAGTCTGAATCTCTACTTTTCTCTTTGGCATCAGATTGTTTCAGGTAAGTGGGTTCTGAAGATCATTCATCAAAGTAACAGATGGCAGTGGGAGAAAATTCCTCCTATCTAGGAAGTAATCCCACATCCACCAGACCAGACTTCTACCTGTCCTTTATCACATGCTGTTCCAGGGTTTGATAGAACAAGTTCCTCCTTCTCAGGTGGGAAGAGGTTTTATTCAAGGGCATTTTAGTGCCAAAGAAAGAAAATGCTTGGAGACTACTTCTGGGTCTTTATTTTTTAAACATGTTTGTGATAGTGTCCTTATTCAAAATGATGTCACCACAACCTGTTACCTCTTCTTCCTCATTGCAGTTTCTGGTGACATTAGATTTAAAGATGTTTATCATCACATCTCTACTCATCCAGACTTCATTTTTTTTCTTAAGGTTTTATATCTGTATCACATTATCAGTTCCCTTCCTTATCATTTGGACTATCCACTGCACCAAGAGTGTTCACAATGTGTCTAGCTCTGGTTATAGCTCATTGCAGGCTTCAGGTTATCCACATTTTCCATATTTAGAGGACTTGCTTATCTTTTCAGATTCTTCATTCTAAGTGTCAGGAATCTCTCACTTGGGTGACAGAGCTCTTACATGACATGGAATTCCAAGAGAACATTCAAAAGTCGTTTTTGATTCCTTCACACAGGATTGTGTCCTGAGGTTTCAGCTAGACACCTGAGTTCAAAGAGCTTTTCTTCCATAGGAAAAAATAGATCATTATCTAGATCCCTCAATAGGGCTTTCTACTCAGACTTCTGTCACTGTAAGGGACTACTTCAGGTATGATTCTTATGACACCACTGGCACAATTCCACATGAGAAAGATACACTGGTATCTGAAGTGTCTTTGGTCCCAGTTCAAATACCATTTGTCTTTTTAAATCCTAGTGCTGGGATTTCTCAGAAGAGAAATCACTTGGTGGAGAGAGGAAATAGTCTTAAATCTGGTTCTCCCCATTCTCCCTCACTGTTGCAAAGGAGTTAGCCACTACAGATGCTTTGGGTTTGCTTGAGGAACAGTTTCCAGAAGGATAAAAGTGGAAACTATGTGTGATACCAAGGACAGACACAAACTCATAAATATTAAAGAGATGCTTGGCCTGATCAATGCACTCAACTCTCTAAAACACCTTTAGTCCCCAAGACATCTTCAAGTTGTGACAGATAATACCACAGTCATGTAGTACATCAGCAAGCAAGGAGGAGCCAGGTTGACCGCCTTTGTAGACTAGCCATGATAACTTGAAATATAGCTTCAAAGAATGATCTCACTCTACAGGCATCCTAAATTCCATCAGAGCTAAACTGTGTGGCAGACAAGCTGGACTGGACAAGGGCAGACCCTCACAAATGGAAACAAGATCAGTGGGTCTTCCAAGATTTGATCCATCTGTGAGGAGTTCCTCATGTAGACCTATTTGCATCCTCTCTGAACAATTAACTGGCAAGATTCTTCTCCAGGACTCCATGGAAGAATGCCTGGAAGACAGGTGCCTTTTGTTTTTCTTGGACAGGAATGTTCCTTTATGTTTATCCACCCTTTCCACTGATATCCAGGGTACTTCTGGAGATTCAGAAAGACCCCCCCCCAAAGATTATTGGGGTGAATCCCTTCCAGTCCAGGCAACTGTGGTTCTCCCTTCTTTTAGAAATGGCCAGGGCAATTACTGCAAGTTTCCTCACAGACTGGATCTACTTGCAAAAGAACAGGGGTGTTTGATATACCCCAATACCACTAACTTCACCTCACTGACTGTATGATAACATCTTAATTCCCTTTAGGCTCCTGTTTATTGAGGGAATGCAGCAGGTACTAAAGAAGGCAAGAAAGAAAGCCTGCTACTAGAAAACCATACATTAGTAAATGGAAAAATGTTGTAGTTGGTGACAACAACATAATCAGCTCCCATCCAGGGCTAACTGTTCTCTGCTTTTACAACATTTGTGTGAGTTACTATCCTATGGTCTTTCTTACTCCTCCATCATGGTTCATGTATTGTTCATTTCAGCATGTCTGCCCATGGATACTCCTCTTCCAATGCATTCTCATGTCAAAATGATTTTGAAAGAAGCGGTTTTGCATAAGAGGCCTCCAAAAAGATCTTAATTTTGCATTACAGAAGCTAACCCGTGCTCCATTTGAACCAGCTAACTTGGTTGACTTGAGGTTCTGAACATGGAAAAAAGATTTCATGATTGCTCTGACCTCTGCAAAAGGGTATCTGAGTTTAAAGCACTTTTGGTGAGTCAACCCTATTTCATTTTCCAAACAGGCATTTGCATTTTGTTTTGAGAACTAATAATACTTTTTTATGCTAAAGTGGTATCCGAGTTTTCTTTAAGCCAAACTATATATCTCCCTGTTTTCTTTCCTGAATCTAAAATGAGGGAAAAAGAATAACATTGCTTCTCCACAGACAACACAAGTACTATCTTGACAGAACTAAATCTTTCGGATCTTCAGATCAATTGTTCATTTCATGTGAAGGTAAGAAGAAGGGACAATCTGTGTTAAAACATACTATTTTCAAATAGTTGTCTGAGGCTAATACCTTTTGTTACACTGTCTACAACAAAACTATTCCACGCAGGGTCAAGATCCACTGTACCAAGGCCTTGGCTTCATCTATTGCTTTTTGGAAAGGGTTGTATTCTAGAAGTATTCTAGAAGCTACAGTTTGGTCCTCTGCTCTTTTACAAAGCACTATAAGCTTGATTCCTTCTCTAGATCTAGATCAGGCTTCTAGACTCTTCTCCTTCTACCTCACAAATGTAATAAGTTAGGGTAATCTACCCATATGGCTAAGGCTTCTTCAGCAGTGATCAATATGATGAACATAGTACAATTATGTAAGTAAACTTACAATAAGAGTAGACATTCGAATGATCACTAATGCAGTTGCTGCTCCCTCCTTCTGCCTCCCTTGTTTTTTGGTGTGTTGTTTATGCCAGGGTGTGGAGATTTATTTTTTTTTATTCCTAACATTACCCTTTCAGAGCGCTGCCTCCCTGTCTCTGTTGACATGAAAGTTCTGAACAGCTTAGAGCACAAATCTATATTTTTAGTCAGCTCAGTTCAAGCTGAGTGATGGTTTGCACACATGGAATTTACCCTGAAGCTTTGAAAGCTTGCCAGTTGTTATATCCTATACATCATTTGCAATAAACTCACAGAATTCCACTCCCTTATATCAGCAATCACTGAAACCTGATTAAAGCCAAACATTAAAGATGAAGATATTCTCCCCTCTGACTATAATATTCATAGATTCATAGACTGTTACTAGGCTAATGACCCAGGGAGGTGGGCTTTCTAAGCCTAGCAAAGTTTTCCTGAAAGAATAATTATGTCCTGTATCCAAATAGACATTGAGGGTCAGGCATGTATAAGCTACCTCTGTCTATAAGGAACATGGGTGCCAGGCCCGATGTAAATTTCCTAGCCACCCCCATCCACTGCTCTAGGTTGCACTTATATAATCAGAAATGATAGAATAAAGAAAAAGGCTGCAGTGTTGCTATTATTTGTTTCAGCTCCCTAGATTTTATATGATCCCCCCATACTTTCCCTCAATTTTGCAATGCTGAGCTAATCACATTCCTCAAACTTAAAAGCCTATTGCATAATTGCTTTCCATATCCCTCCTGGACAAAATAAAACCACAGATGAAGAGCTCTTACCTTGGGAATCAACTGCCATCTCCCACGAAGCTATTAGTCTATGTGATCTCAATACTGATTGGCAGCATTTCACTACCGAATTACCAAAAAAAACCACTATAAACATTAGTGGCATTAATGAATTTATTGACATCCCAACAAAATACAGTTATCATTATCCAACATTTGCTAACAGACTAAACACCCGTATCCATAAGTCTCATAGTTACAGTACGATATGCAACACGTTAAGTTTTAATCCAAAAACCTTTACACCTTTATTAGAAAAGTATAACCGACCCATTCTGAAATCACTGTCACGTGATGATGTCATTTCATACTTTGGCCATTACAAACTGTAACACTGGCTTGAAAAATCACAGGAGAAGGTGAAAAAGTTCATAGATAGCAGCAAGTTCGCAGACGACTGCAAGCTGGGAGCCATTATTAATTCCCCAAGTGATAAAGGGATCCTACAGAAAGGCCTCACTGAGAGCAATGATTGGTGTCGAAACCATGGCCTTAAGCCTAATGCCAAAAAATGCGTCATCATCCCCTTTGGTAAAAACTCAGTTCCCACTAATTACCACATTGATGGGAGCCCACTGAACACTGAAGGCATTATAAGAGATCTGGGGACACAGGTTGACAGCAATCTCTCCTTCGATCACCACATTACCACTGTGGTCAGAAAGCCCTTCTATATACCACATCTCATAATCAAGGGTTTTGCATCCAGGAAGAAAGAGGTCATTATTTCTCTCTCCTACTCTTCCCTCATTAGACCAATCATAGAGTATAATGCCCCATTTGGCCTGTACCTCACTAGACACCTGCAACAGCTGAAGAGGATCCTAGGCCTTAAACACATGTCCTACACGGACAGACTCAAAAAAACTCCAGCTATTCTCTGTCTCATATCATCTACTAAGAGGCGATTTCTGCTTGACTTACAAAGCCATGTCTGACCCAGCTCTGTTAGAAGTTGTACATCTAAGGAAATTCCAATCCCTCAACACCACATGCTCCAGAGACCTTAACCTCATTACCACAGTCAACAGAACATGCTGGTGGGACAGTTTCATAACCCACAGACTGCCCATGCTATGGAATAGACTTCCCATACATGTCAAGCAGAGCACCTCACTGGCCCTCTTCAAGAGAAATCTTGATGAGTGGATGGGAAATAGAAAGTTCACCCCGGGGATCACTCCAGTGGCTCTACTTGATAGAGGCACTGGGAACTAACGTCGGGCAGCGCAATGTCAGGGCACTTCGATAGGCTAGGCTTGTAAAGGCTCCAGGGCCAATAGCCTAGTACACACCTATGAACCTATGCAAAGTGGATTTTTTTGTCCAGTTATAATTCTCTAAACAGTGAATACATTACTCTGTGTCAATGATGAAACATCCTCTTTTGTACTTAGTGCAGTATTTCAGAAATTAGTTTATCCATTACAGTTTGACTTTAGCAAGAATTTCAGTAAATGCAAATGGAGCATGAATAAATCTGATGTGAGAATAGATATGATGAAAAAGATACAGCAGTTCAGAGGCATGGTATGATAAAAGAATGTATAGCATCTAAGGGGTGTGCTCATGGTTATGATAAAGTATGTCAGCTGAAAAGCATAGTCATCGAAATGACAGAACAACATAAAACAGCTGATATCAGTGGTCGGAGGTATGATGTAATAATGTATAACACATATGAAAGAATAGTGCACACCAGCTGACAAGTGGGGTCATAGATATGATTGACTATATAGTAGAAGAAACGTCTGTTCATAGGTATAATGGCATTAGTGGTAACTGTTATCCTTTCTATTAGATTGGTACTGTGTTGTGTTAGAACTCCACTGCAAAAATATAGAACTGGAGACAAAAGTTTAACTATGCCATTTCTCTCTAAACAGAAATATGAAATCTTTGTTATCTTCTAGCATATATGCCATTGTTAAAGAATGATAGTGTTCTAAAGCTTAGATCAGAGGTAACTGACAACTGTGAATAATATCATTCTGTTTTATTTTTTTCTTATGTTGTAAGGACTATTTTGATAGACAGGAATGATTTATTCCACTCTAGTCATTCACCTTCCTTTCAGTTTAAAATAATATTAAGAGATTTGTTTCATTTTGCTCAGACTGGGTTTTTGTCAGTACTGTCACTCGTTTTTATGCACATTAGATGAGAAAATAATTTCATCTGAAGATAGTTCATTATACACAATAAAATGGCTTCAAACAAAGATGATCAAAGAAGGAGAAACGTATGTAATGTTATCTGTTCCGCAGTATAGTGAGTACTGATTTTATCATTTGAAGAAAAAAAATGGGAAGTCAACATCAGAAAAAGAAAAGATATGTCACGTGAGACAGGAAACATCTGGTAATTTAAAATAAAATGCAAGCTATAAATCACTGCTTTGACTGTTTATCATGCACAGTTGATAGCTGCGCACATGTTTTCTGCTTGCTTTTCTCATCTGCTGTGTCTGATTTGCTGCTGGAATACTGTCTTGAACTGAAGTCTCTTAGCAATGTCTTTTATCACTAAAGATGAAGTATGCCTCCTGTCCTACCAACCTTAGAAAGCAACATGTGGTTGTCACATATAGATCAAGTGGCAATCCTTTCTTAAACCGTAAAGTAAAATGAACATTTGAACCCGAGAAGATGATTACTTCTCCTGTCATTTGTTAGAAAAGACTACAGAAGTGAATATCACTTCAACTTTGTTTACTTAGTTTTCATATACATTATTTAATAATTGCTTAAAGTGACTGGGCACAAGGCCCATTTTAGGGATATCTGATAGGTCAAGAAAGACGAATGGTTTACGCAGGGTCACTATGCAAACATAGATTATAGGGCTAAAAACTTTTATTGCTGTTTGACCAGGCCTTTGACTGCCTTGGACTTTACCTGTACTAAACACTCTTTGCTTTATGTGTAATGTAAGTACTTGTCAGCACATGTGGATACAGCTATAACTTACAGTTATACCACCAGTAGATTTTAGTACAGAATGTCTGCATTCTTAACATTCCATAAGCAGAGCCTATTAACTGTATTACATTATGCAGAGAATAATACATCAGAAATGCACAAGAGGATATATGCTGTATTTGAATAACAATGTTGTAGCTGGAGTTACTTACCAATGAGTATGACATTATCCCATTAAAGCACACATCCCAGAATGCTCTACTGCTATTACACCTATTCTAGAAATTAAAATTAGTTATCATATTAATGTTAATATTTTCTTAATCCATGCAGTGATTTGTGTGAAAGGGTGCCTTCTGATTTATAATACAGTTCTATATTGCTAGCAGTCCAGTAATTAAACATCATACCGTGAGAGCAGTCAGAACCAATGGAAATGTCACAGTAATATATTTAACAGCAGGATTATTTTTATCTTCCATCCCTGCAGTAAATAGGGAATCTGAATTACTGATCACATCACCCAGCTTGTTTGAAGAAATTACAGACCTGCACCTAGGTCTCTAAAATAGCTTTCTTCTGCCTCACTTCTTTAAGTACAACTCAGTTCACTACTTTTCTCTTAGATCTTTATAACATTTTCAATGTCTTGTTTAAAAGTAGTGGATAGTTGTCTTATTGGGGTCTATATTATAAGACTGAATGTGCATATATGCGACTACATAAAAGTCGACACATAATGCACGAAACCCAACAACAGCAAACGGCCACATAAGCGAATTTTTCCCTAGGGAAAAAACTTACATGGCCGTTCACTAAAAAAAATAATTTAACATCATAAACAGGTGGGGGGGGGGGTTCACCCCCCATGCCCCCCACACTCCCCTAACTAAATATACCAACTCTGAGATCACACTATAGGGAAGGAAAAGGCAACGCCATGAAGTTGGCCAACTATCTCCTTGCCTTATGAAATATTCATCGAATCACTTAAATGCGATTCAGTGAATATGTGTCTCTGTTTCCGTATTCGCTCAGAAGCATTTTCGTGCTTGTAATATAGACCCGTCTTATTGCACTTAAAAAGTTTAGACTTTCAGGAAAATGTGTGTGTGTGTCTGTGTGTGTCTGTGTGTGTCTGTGTGTGTGTGTGTGTGTGTGTGTGTGTGTGTGTGTGTGTGTGTGTGTGTGTGTGTGTGTGTGTGTGTGTCTGTGTGTGTGTGTGTGTGTGTGTGTGTGTGTGTGTGTGTGTGTGTGTGTGTGTGTGTGCGTGTGCGCGTGTGTAGAGAGAGAGAGACAGAGAAAGAGAAAGCTATAAATCCATAACATTTCACATACATTTAACAATAACTGTCCTTCCTTTGACAAAATATGATGTTATTGTGCTAAGTTGTCATAGAAAGGAGACAGGCAAGTATACAAAAGGATGGAAAAGATTTCATATGTATTCTTGCATATTATTTGTGTCCTTTTAATGCAGAACTTCAATTTTCAGATTGTAAAATACATGATTCTGTGTTTCAATTAATTTATCCAAGTTCTTCACTTTTTAATGCTATGGCAAGAATGAACCACAGCTCTGAGTAGAGACATATTTAAAATTCATGAAAGCACTGATGACCCAAGTTTGATTAGCAGCCCAAGCAGTGAAAGGTCCAAGACAGCCATTGCTATCTTACTTATCTTGGGGGATGGATCTAACGTCTCCTCTATACCACTAACTTTTGCTAGAAGGTTCGGGTACTATAGGTAACAGATATTGGGCAGGTCACCTGCAACACACATAATCCAGGGCTTCCTTCTCTGGTCATGCAGAGCCACCCAGATGTAGCTAGCCTAAAACAGTGGCACTGACATGCTCAGTAGCCACCACAGGTAGGGGGAGATCACATGATTGGCTGGGCAAACCACTCATATGTCACTTGCCTCTGGAAGGTACAACAAATAGGTGATTAGGCATTTACCTTAGTTGGAGAACAAATTAACTGCAGGGCACTGATCCTACCTGAGGAATGAATGGGCCTGGCTCTCACCCCTCCAAAGGAGGAATGAATTGGTTAATACGGTGTTGTTTTATGTGGATCGTGTAAGTGAAAAAACAATTCATGAAATCAGTATAGCAGTTCTGAGCTGCCTTTACCTAATAGACTGTTTCATGATTTTCTTGTTCATGAGACAATATGCGTTATTTCATTCCTTTTTTCCCTTCTGTTGTTCATTAGGTTGAGAAATATTGCTATTTGTTTTCAGCCACAGAATATGGGAATTGTACATCTGAAATACTTCACTTATAAATCCCTGCGTCACAAGATGGGTTGCCAGCTGGCTCACTGACAGAACTCACACTGTAAAAGTTGCAGACTCCAAATCTGACCTCAAAGCAGTGACAAGAGGAGTATCACAGGGTTCCATCCTGGGACCTCTCCTGTTTGGTATCTACTTCTCTGAAGTACAGGCTAACACAGAAGGTCTTTAGCTAATGAAGTTTGCAGATGTCTGCAAACTAGGAGCTATAGTCAAGTCCCCAAATGGTGTGGACATCCTACAGAAGGGCCTTGCTGAGACAGATACCTGGTGTCAGAGCCATGGCCTCAAGCTCAATGCCAAAAAGTGCATTTTCATCCCCTTTGGTAAAAACTCTGTACCCATGAACTACTACATAGACAGCAGTCTACTTAACACCGAATGCGTGATAAGAGACCTTGGGACCCAGGTGGACAGTAGTCTCACCTTTGATAGTCATATCGCCACAGTAGTCAGCAAGTCCTTATATGTGGCACACCTCATCATAAAAGGGTTCTCATCCAGGAAAAAAGAGGTCATTGTTCCCCTCTACTCGACACCCATTAGACCCATTATAGAGTACAATGCCCCTTTTGGAATGTACCTCACAAGACATTTGCAGCAGCTGGAAAGGCCACAGAAGTACCTCACAAAGAGGATTACTGGCCTCAAACAAATTCCCTACACTGACCGCCTCAAAAAACTCCAGCTTTACTCCGTAGCATATCGCCTACTCTAAGGTGATATCTGCCTAACATATAAAGCTGTGTCAAGCCCAGAGCTGTTGGACATGCTACACCTAAAGAAATTCCAATCCCTCCGAGCTACACACTCTAGGGGCCTAAACCTTGTTACCACAATAAACAGGACATGCTGGAGGGATAGATTCCTGTCCCAGAGACTTCCCATACTCTGGAACAGGCTACCCATCTATGCCAAGCAAAGTTTTTCATTAGCACTCTTCAAGAAAAATCTTGATGAGTGGATGGGAAATAGGAAATACACCCCGGGGATCACTTCTGTGTCTCTGCTCAACAGTGGCACAGGAAAATAACTTTCTTGGGTGGCGTAAGCCAGGGAACTTTGTTGTCTAGGCTTACGTAGGCCCTTGGGCTAATAGCCTAGTACCTACCTATGAACCTGTGAAATATAACAAAGGCTGTTAAACATTCTGTGAGTCAATGTTATAAAGTGATTTGGCAGACAGAAGGGGAGTAAGAGCCAAACTGTGTAATAGGATGATTTACAATTTCAAGTGAACAAATAAAAAATGTAAACAGCATTGTGATCTTAAGACCTTCACCACTTCAGGTATACATAAATGCCAAAGTGACTCACACTTAAATAGGCCATATTGCTATATTATAGAAGGACAGTTGGGAATAATGTATTCAGTTTGGCTGTTTCATCAATAAGTTATGACAGGATGTCACAGCAATATCACAGAAGTAGAAACAGCATTTCTTACTAGGGTTTGAACATTATTGTGCACATCTGTTTCAGATGACATTTCTAAAAAAGGTTTGTTCCATATCCGCTGCTAATTATTGTACTTTGAGGTCACCAGTACTTGGATAAAAAACATTTTTTTTTCTTTTTAGAATCAGCAAATATATTTCTTCTCATCCTCCACAGCATAAAATGTTTTGAGAATTTCAGGAAAAAAAAAACAGTTTTCAGAAGTCTGATTTTACTCCAAAATGTCTTGCTACTATAGAAGAATGTTATTCTATGTCAGATGATTTTCTTCTCTAGTTCAGGACTTTCCTCCTCGTAAATCTGTCTGCCAGCTTAGGAATGGGGAAATAGTGGTTTTGTAACACGTTGAACATTTTTGCTTTGAGGACTTAGTCATCTACTTAATGTATGCTTCCCTTTTCAATCATCTTACATTTGAGGCAGATGATAATCGCAGAGCCTATCAAATCCTAAAAATCAGGCACAGAAACAGAGAAATGAACATCTATCATAAACGTAAATGTTACCTTTGTTTAATTTGTTATATATGTCAAAACCCAAGGCGGTGTACAATACTTCATGATAAAGTACTTTAAACATCAATCAGAGCTTCTTGGTAGTGAATCTATAAACAGAATTGTACAGGTCCTAAACTGTAATGTAGCTGTATATGTCTGGTTTATATAAGGTAGAAGTCTTTTAAAAACTGTGGTCACCCTTGGTATAACCGCAGAAGCAGACATTGAATTCCAGGATAGTAAACAGAAATATTTTAAACAACTCTGTCAGTAGTATCGGATCCATGGTAAACTGATTGCATTTTCTTTGAATATGTTATTGTTAACCCTTAACACCTAGATCTTTTAATTGTTTTAGCTATATCTAGTGGGGTCTTTTCAAGTGTGATATACATCTTTTGTTTGTAACTACCTGATAGCATAACTTTACATTTTTGTAAACTAAATCTCATGTCTAATTGTTTTATCCAGTTCTAAATCTTGTCCAAGTGTATATTGATATGGAACATGTGAGTATTTGATGAGATCCCTATCCTTGTTTTTAAATGTCAGTGTGTTAGTGCACCGAAGGCTTTTGCAAAGTCAGCATAGAGTATCACTACTGAAGACCCATATCTAATGCGAGTCTGATTCATAGATGTTTATAATGCTGCTTAGAGTACCTGTACCTTTTATGAATGTGAGTTGTAATAAATCCCAGAAAACCTGCTAAAAGTAGTGCTGTCAGACATCTTTCAAAGCACATACCGATGTTTGCTGTAAGGCTGGTCAGTCTATAATTTTAAACCAGATCTGCATTATTCTCTTTATGGTTAGGAACCATAACGGACAGCTTCCTCTTTGCTGGAACTATAATATCTTGAAGTAAAGCATTATAAAGTTTTAAAAATGTGTGCAAAAATAGGTCCCTCTTTAGTGAAATCATCCTCTTCCCAAGGTGCAGTGATTTGATTATATTAAGTAAAACCATACAGAGGTAAATCCCTTTGCATAGGGATTATGAAGGACTTTGCCTCTTTACAGAAAGCAAAACTCCCAAAGCTGTGTGCAAATGCTGTTTTTGATTATTTACTTTGTGAAAAAATATTTGCCTTGTAGTGCTTCAAATTCATGAATTAGCATTCCCTGGTGGTACGGCGGTAGTGTTGTTACCTCACAGCAAGAGGTTCTCCCATTCGATTCTCGGCTTGGCTTGGGAGTGCCTTCTGTGTGGAGTCTGCCTGTCCTCCCCGCAGTTGGGTACCGTTCGAAAGACATGCGTGTGTAAATGGGCGTGTCTTCGTTGAAGGTTGGGCGTCGAGCTGGCACCTCGGCATTTCCTAAAAATCTACTGCCAGTCATTAGTGGACCGGAGTTCCGCTGTGGCGACCCCTTACCGGGAAAAAGCTGAAAAGACAAACAAGACCTGAAAATGTTTATAAATTTTCCCCTGTATTACCAAGGCCGTGTTTACTGAGCTGAATATCGCCATTCTGCTTCTGTATTGCAACATGCATAGGTTGCCGAATCCCTCTTCGGTATCAGTCTATAGCAGAGTAATAATGTCCCTGTTATGTGTACTAAGCTAACAGTTTCTCATGTTCAACACAACTGTCGTGCAGAGACCATGTCAGAAGGACGTTTTGGTCATACAGCTTTCAGAAAGAAGAATGCTTTGGTATAAGCTAAAACAGTAGATAGCTCTACATGGATAACTTCGAGCTCTCATGATAAACTGTATTTTGCTTTCATCAATGGAAATCAAAGGAAAGAATAACTACATTCCAAAATCAAAAATATGATACAGTGTGCTTTATTACAGAGGCTACTGAAGGACCTAATTGCTTGTGAAAGGACTTTCACAGAACTCTGCTGGTAGCAATGAAGGTGACAACTAGAATTAACTGTAAAAGGAACAGAAGCATTCGGCTGTTCTGTAGCACATTGGTTTACACAACTACAATTTGCCTGCCTTGATCCAGGGCACATCATACAACTTAAATATTCTTGAATGTCTTTGACAGAGGAAGAGAAGCTTTGTTGACATGCCGTATTAGTAAGTTGTAGCAAAACAATATGTCTGCAGCTGAGCAGTGTACCACTCATACGTATAGTTGCAAAGCTCTTCAGTACAAGAACATGCACTACAATGTTTAAGTGCACATTACAACTAAAATAAACAAATACCATAACCCCTACTGCCACCACTGTTGGTAGAACATAAAATGTAAGGTGATGAAATGAATGTTACATGTGGTACTATGCAATGATGTGTTAAGCACTTGTGTAAGTGGTACTGCCATAAAGGAAGGTAACCATAATTACCAACCAGGTCCATGGCATAGAGGGATGGAGCTCTTACTATGATCCAGACAACCTCAGATCAACTGGTAACTTAGATGTGGTGAGAGAGTGTTTTTGTTGCCTTGCCCACTCTTGGAGGGTGGGGTTTCTGTCCATGTTGAATACACATCCCTGGTGATGGGGATCTGCTGTAATGATGAGACAGATTACCAGTACAGCATCTGGTGGTGTGGGGGGGGGGGGTTACAATGCTAGCTGATGTTGTGTGTAGTGATGTGACATCACTAGCTCTGCCCAGTTACAGAACAAAAAAATCCTCCTTAGCATGCAGGGCCAATATATGTGACAAAGTCAGCTAGTCTGCTCTTCTTCCCCTGCCAATCCTGCCACTTGTGTGGTTTCAGCCCCAGGGGATAGCACCAGGGACAATAAGAAAACATTGTGTAGCTTGGCAGGTTATGGTCAGTTTGAGGCATGCAAATGGTGAGGAAATAAAGAACGCAACCATAACTGTGGACAATTTTTCAGCATCTTCATACTGTGCTGTGCTGCCTTCATACTTCAACCTATAATTTACACAGCACTATTACTATTATTCTCTCCATCGGATTAACCTTGATCATCTTAGATTTATTGATTTTATTCATATCATCAGACATCTTTATGTTGTAAATACCATATTAAATAAATAAACTAAGCATATGCAAATGTTCTACATCACGAACTAAATAGTTTATTTTGTGAAAACCCTCTACTATGAGAAAATAAAAATGTGCTTATCTTTCTGACCTTTTGCTGTGATTCTTTAAAGCCAGTGCTAGGATTTCTAATGCTCAAAGCTTGAGAGGTATAATTGCCTTCATGAACTGAGAACCAAGCATCTGCTTTTCCTTCACTGTGGAATACCTTCATATCAATAAACATAACAGTAAGTAATGTCTTTAGGCTTTTCCTGATTAGGGGTCACCACAGTAGATCAGTGGTCTGCTTATGATTGACAATGGATTTTTACAGTGTTATGTTGCCAGCCCAGCACCCAGCCTTCAAAGAAGGCACACCTATACACACACACACCTACCTGCATGTCTTTAAAGTTCACTCGACCATGGGGAGGACATGCAGAATTTGCACAGAAGGGGCTCCAGCTGAGAATCGAACTGGAGAGCCTCTTGCTGTGAGGCGACAACACTAACCACTGCACCACCGCAGCCTATAAGTAAACATAAAAGTAAAACTCTGAATACAGTCAAAATACCGTGGTGCAAGGAATATTTCTAATATATCTCAGCTTAAGGTTGCACATCTCACTCTAAGCATTTTCAGTTATACAAGCCAATGCAAATGAACAAAATGGGTGGCTTAGTGGTATATAGCCATAATCACATAAAACCATATATCATTTAAAGGAGGTAGTAAATAATTACTGAGGCACACTTAAAATGAAAATGAAAGAAAAAAAACTGGTAATACACAATTTTAATTACATTATTGTCTGCATAATCCAGCAGGTATTTATGGAAGGAAAGAACTGCTTCAGTGGCACAGAGGGATAAAGCCCTGACTGTGGTCTGTGGTCCCAGTGCTAGAGAAGACAGCCATACAAATGTATACTTGAACAGCCAAGATTGCCTCACCCATCCTACAAGGAGGGTAATGGTCTCATCTCTTGAAGATCTGACCTCCTGGTGAAAGAGAGCATAGAGCATCTGTGGGATAGTATCAAAGGCCTTTGCTAAATCCAACTACACAGTGCATATTGACTGAACATTATAGTTCAACATTCATTTTCATTTAGATGTATGTACTGCGTCTTGTTTTTTTTTTTTTTTTTTTTTTTTTTTGCCAATAGCAAAGGCCATCACTGAAAAGGGACCACTTTGCTTAACCTAATAACAAATAAATAAATAAATACATAAACATTTTGAAAGGCAAACTATATAAATGCATTTTTTGTTCCTTTCCAACTTTCTTAGTACAAAAAAAAACCCAAGATGGTAGGAGAAAAAATAGTTTTCAGAAGCCTGATTATATTCCAAAATGTCTTACTTCAATAGAAGAATGACATTCTGTCAGATGATTTTAGTCTCTAGTTCAACACTTTCTACCCCAACCTGTTACAGGCATAATTTGCTATTGGTGGGGTTAATGAAAATGCTGTTTTTGAACATACTATATCCTTGGGTTTGGAAAAAGATGATTCTTATAAATGACTATCTTAGACTTCTTGCTTCTTTGTGACTGGAGGCTGCATGTTTCTCTGTGTTTCAACAATATCATCTTTCTAAAAAAAACAGTTTCTTTGAAGAAGCAAGAGAACAGCTTTCTCTAGAAATTAGAAAGGCATTTTCAAACATTAGAAGTAACAGTGTGCTGAAAAGGAATTACATGATAGTAGTCCATTCTGTATAGAGTGGAGACTATTCTGAAAAGATGGTAAAAAATGACAACATAATAATCACTATATACATTCAAAGGAGAACATTATTATTATATATTCGCTCTTGAGCCCCCTAAAGAAGATGCTAGTGGAGGACAATTCTAGACCTCTCCAAATTCACTAAAGATAAAATGGCAAAAAGTTCATAATCTTCTCTCTCCAAACACTGAAGCTTCTGATGCACCTGGGAGGGGAAGAGAACAATGTTGATCTTAGACCTGAAGGATACGTATTAACATATACAAGATATTAAGCCCTAGGGAATGTTTCCCAGGTTTTGTATTGGCCATCATCATCAACATTATCAGTCTGTAGTTCTTCTCCCCTTTGATCTATCAATTGCTTTCAGTTTTTTCTAGTACCTCATACATGATGTGATTGGTGCTCTAATGCTGTGGGACATTCATAAGTTATCTTTACCACATGACCAACTTCTGCAAGCTCAAACACAGGATCAGTAGAGAACCATATGATCTTCCTTTCAGCTTGTAATAATGGATAAAAATAAAACCCTAACTCCTGAATACGTGCTTACAGTTAAGTGCTATACACAATTAATGTAAATGCATAGAATAGAAAGCATAGAGAGATACAGTTCTAAATAATTGATCAAATCAATTACATAACAATGATATTGATTACAAGCATCTTATAGTATCCCAGATTGCCGCCTGATTAGCATGAAACATGAAACTTGACCTGTCAGGCCCATTAAAATCTCTGTTTAACCATAGTCGCCTGTCAGGCTTCATGCTAAATGAATAGAAGACCGCATTGCTTATCCATGTACACAAGGGGGGTATTTCATGTATCTGGATAACTACAGAACCTTAAGTCTGACTAGTCTCATATGCAAGGCCATGGAAGGAATTATCATGTATATGATAAACAATGACACAGGAAAACTACAGACACTGGCCCGTACCCAGTTAACTTTTGTCAAAGGCAGTTCATACCTACTTAACCTGGTGGACTTCTTCGAGAAGGTCACAGAAACTATGGACTAGAGCAAAACAGTACACACTGCCTACCTTAACCTGGCCAAGATATTCAACACAATATAAAACTCAGGCATTTTAGATAAATGTACAAAATTATGCATAAACCCATATGTCACCCAGTGGATAGCCAGTTGGCCCACTGACAAGATTCCTCAGCCTCAGAAATACCCATTCTAATAACCTAAACCTCATTTGTGACATAAACAGGACACGTTTTAGAGACAGGTATGTATGTCAAAGATTGCTCCTTCTCTAGAACATGTTTCCCCTCCATGTGTAGCAAAGCTCACCCCTAACTTTATTCAAATGTGTCATTGACTGATGGATGGGAAATTGAAAATTTACCACTTGTTGGCACCATTGTTATTACTGTTATCACTCAATGTGTACAAACCTATATTGTAACAGTAACATTCTCTGGTATATGGAATGATACTGAGTATGATCTAGAGTTCCCACCATTAGTTAGGGAAGAGAATACTACCTATAAGGAAATCAATGGGAGGGGACATTTTCAAGTGAGGGGGGGGAGAAGAGGGAGGGGAAGATATTAGATATATATACCCCTGTCCCTAGACAATCCACCCCTCAACTAGATATATTGGTAGAGGGATTTAGAAATACTTATGATGGGTTTTCGATATACAATTTTAGTAACATTTCATTGACTAAGGAACATTTTAGTCTCCTAAGTAAGGGACTTAAATACATTCCATATGTTAAGGGTGACCTAACTAGGACTATCTTGGACATAAAAATGTTTTTAAGAAAAATTAATTTAGAAATGATATTTTCTAAAAATACAATGAACAACCCAAACTATCATCATAAGGAATTAGTACGTAGATCCACATATAACCCCCCATTACACCCCCAATTAAAAAATTTTGAACTTATGTTAGAAAAAGAAGTGAGACATATTGATAAGAGAGTTAAATACAAATATAATCTTAGTGAAGATGAGAAAATAGTTCTGGATGAAATGACTATCAATCCCAGAATACGTGTTATGAAACCAGACAAAGGTGGGGGGATTGTGATTATGGACACAATACATTATGAAGGAAAAATGAATCAAATACTAAGGGATGAAAATAAATATAATTGTGTTTCCAAAAATGAAGTGTATTTGGCATACAATAAAATTGAAATAGCATTGCAAGATATGTTATACGAAGGTGTTATTGATAAAAAAATGTATGCCTATTTGAATGTAGAAAAACCTAAAATTCCTATTATTTTTGGAATTCCAAAAATTCATAAAAATTCTGAAGAACCCCCCACTTAGGCCTATAGTATCTGCAGATGGCTCTAAAACATTGCCTTTGGCTAAATTTGTGGATACTAAGGTTAAACATATCTGGGTTAACAATAAAATTATTTTAAAGGATTCCTGGGATTTATTAAGAGAAATTTCACCAGAACTATATTCTGATAATTTATTATTTGTCACCATCGATATTATTGATCTCTTCTCCTGTATACCATATGTGGTGGGTATGAAAATGTTTGAAGAGGTAGTTTTTCAAGACAAAGATCTATCTCATAGGGAAAAGGTAGCGAGCACAGGCCTCATGGATTTGGTCCTGCAGAACAATTTTTTAGTATTCAATGGTGAATTTTTTCAACAAATTCAGGGGGTAGCCATGGAAGCTGCCTGTGCTCCTACATTTGCAAACATAATATTGTCAAAGTGGGAAGAAAGATTTATTTTACATTCAAAGTTTAGCTCCTGTTGGAAACTATATCGCAGATTTTTAGACGATATAGTCATATTTTGGACAGGAAGTAACAAAGAATTTGAAGAATTTATGGAATATATAAATAATAGTACTAACTTTTTAAATTTACCTACAATACCTCTTATAAGACTTTACAATATTTGGATTTAGAAATTTACAAGTCTGATAATAATAAATTGGAGACTAGAATATATAGAAAACAAACTTTCTGCAATTCTTTCCTTCACTATAATAGTGCACATCCAGCACATTGTAAAAAGAATATAGTGAAGGGACAATATGTTCGAGGTAGCAGAATGACTAGTTTAGATAGTGACTTTATCGAAGAATGTAATTTTCTAGAAAATATGTTCATAGACAGGGGATATCCTAGGGAATTTGTTAAAGTTATTAGAACAGAGGTTGAAAAGGGAAGAGATAATAAATTCAAACCTATTAAAGGGGTTGTTAATACTCTTGATACAATACATAACCATAATGAGTATAAGGAGATGGAAAATAAAGGGGAATTTCAACAAGCTTTAGTTTTGGAATTTAATGTAACTAATAATAATATAAGAGGGATTTTTCAAAAAGAGTGGGAAAAATTTACCTCACTCACTGACTTGGAAAATGTACCTAAAACAATACCAAAGGTAGTATACAAGAATTCAAGAAGTATAAGAAATATATTAGAAAATAAGAATATGGATAATCCCAATTCCTGTAGGAATGGTGTAAGGAAATTAGGTACCTTCCAATGTGGAAAATTTAATCAGTGTGAATTTATTATGAATAAGGGGGATATATTTTTGGAAAGTAGGAAGAGGTGGATAAGAAGCAAAGGATATTATAATTGTGACACGAAGGGGTTAGTATACCTTGCCTTATGTGGACAATGTGAAGCTTTTTATGTGGGGAAAACGGAGAGAACACTAAAAAGAAGAATATATGAACACATTTATGATATATCTAAAGGTAAAGAAACAAATGCATTATTTAAACATTCTAAGGTATGTGTAGGTTATAGATTCTTCTTTCTAGTTTTAGAGCAGATAAAGAATGATATTAGAGGTGGCCCATGGGAGGAAAGAATTGAAAGTAAAGAATTATGGTGGCAAGTAACCCTAGAAGCTGGTAAATTTCCAGGGCTAAATGACTATCTTTCCATACTGCCACTATTAAAGATAAGGGCTACAAAAATGTAGAGAAAAAATATTAGTGCAATATTTTTTTAAGACAATAGAGGGAGCTGTTTCCCCACATTTTGTATTAGTAAAGAAAGAAATCATTTTAACATTGCATTTGTAAGCACTTTATGTTTTAAAAGATTGATTCTTATATTTCATATTTTATTAATGTTTAGGATGGATGTTTTTAAATTATTTAGGCGATAATTAATTATTAGTAAGATTTTAAACAATAATTTTAAATTATTTTACTTAGTTGAATTTTGTTGAAACAACAAGAACAGAATATATTTGGAGTGATTAATATTCATGAGCCCATTTAGAAAATGATTTGTGTATTCAAAATGAAATTAAGAGAATTCATTGGTTTGCTATGTTAAACAGTTGTATAAATATAATTAAGACAATTAATCAATTCATCTGATGAAGTCTGATTTGTGTGGACGAAAACGCATAGTTTGTATTGAAGGCGTTCATGTGCTTTTTATTTAAGTGTGGAATAAAGCGAAGTTTTTATCCAGTTCGTGCCTGCAGTCTCAGTAATCACAGCATTTCTTTTGTGGTTATTCTCTGGTATATTGACACTTCAGCAATATTTTACTAAATTTGGGCTAAGCTTAGTTAGGCCAAAAATGGCTCTTGGGCCAATAGCTTAGTAAGCATCTATAAACCTATAATATAATCATAAGCAAAAATTATACAAATATTAAATTATAAAAAAATGAATACTGAATGCAGCAGCACAGCCATGCATCAGTTAGTACAACTGCCTCACAGCACTTGATTGTCCAGTTTGTTTCCTGGATGAGGTTGCATTCTTTGAGGACTCTATAGGTCACCCCTAAGCCTATACTGTTTTTCACCAGATATGCTGGTTTCTTCCCACATACAGAAGACATACCATTAGATGAATTAGTGATCTAAATTTTCTATAGTTGTGCATATGATATGTATAAACTCTGGTTTCTTCCCTCCTCCGGAAGACATACCATTAGATGAATCAGTGATCCTCTAGATTTCCCATAGTTGTGCACGTGGTATGTGTAGGAATGATTATGCAAGTCCTTTGATGGAATGGCATCAAATATAAGATTAGTTTTCTACCTTAAGCCTGTTCCTTCAATGAACCAGCATCACCATCACCATCATCAGCCCCCTTTTTCCCATTTTTTCTAAATGGGGTCAGTGTAGCATGTTAACTGTCGCCAACTCTCTCGATTCAGTGCCACACTCCTGCCTTCATCAACACTCATGCCTGACTGTCGCAGATCTTCTTTCATACAATCCATCCACCTCTTTGCTGGATGTCCTGGCTTCCTCTTACCTCCTTCTTGTCTGTCCCAAATCTTCCTCACCAGATTGTCTTCTGCTTTTCTGCACATATCCAAACCACCGTAATCTGTTCTCTTTAATCTTTTCTGCAATTGGATCTACTTTGGCTTCTGCTCTTATGTCCTCATTTCTTAATCTGTACCACAGTGTGCATCCTACCACCCTTCTCAGGCACTTCATTTCCATCCCCTGTAGCTTCTTCAGCTTTTATTGCCCAGGTTTCTGTTCCCTACAGTAGTACCGGTCACACCACTGTCTTGTACACCTTACTTTTCAGCTTCTTTGGCATTCTTCTGTCATTGACTGCATTGCACCTGACACTCTTTGACAACTGGCTGCAGCCCCTCTGATTCGAGCTTTGACCTCTTCATTCAGACTACCCTTCTCCTCAACCACCCCTCCCAGATACTTGAAGCTGTTTACCTGTTCCACTATCTTCTTTTCTATCTCTATTCTCAGCTTCTTCTGATTTCCCCAATTTGCTGCCATTACCACCATATTATCTGTGCTTAGTTTCATCCCATGTCCTTTCAGTTTTGCATTCCATTCTCCTATCCTTTGCTGAAGTTCTAGCTCAGAGTCTGCCTGTAATATCACATGGTCTGCATACAGTAGCTTTGCTGAGCTGTCCCCGGCAACCTGTTCGCTAATGTAGTCCATCACCAGTATGAACAGCAGTGGGCTCAGAACTAAACCCTGGTGTACACCCACTCCCACTGGGAACCCCTCTGTGAGGCCGAACACTTGAGCCATTGGGTCCTTGTACATAGCCTGCACTAATTCTACCAATGTTTCTGAGACTTCAAACCACCACAGTACTGCCCAGATCAGCTTTCTTGGGATCTTGTCATATGCTTTCTCCAAGTCTAGGAATGCCCAGCTGGACTCTCTCTTCATCTCTAGCTTCTTCTCAAGTACCTATCTCACTGCGAACATCGGGTCAATTGTGCTGAATCCTGATCTGAATCCAAACTGCTCATCTCCCATTTTACATACTACTCTGCATATCCATTTATCAATCAGCCTCTCCAGAACTTTCATGCAATGAGAGAGACTAGTTGGCATAATGGTTAAGGTCTTCACCTCCCATGCACAAGGTACAAGGTTGAATCCTGACCTCCGACCAATTCCTGTTTGGGAGTTTTCACGTTCTCTCTGTGTCTCCATGGGGTTACTCCCATGTCTGAAAAACATGCTAATTGTTTCCATCTCAAACTTAACAATGAATGGAGCTGTGGACAGCAGCACAGACTCCACATGGTGGCATATAGGGAGAACAGCTGTACAGACCAACCACTTTGGGCATCTACTGTGGTGCGCAGTATCCACAAGATAGGAGAACATGGATCACAGACTGCATGCTGTGGCAGGGCTACCCACTTGACGGTGTAAAATATGGCTCTAGGTGATTCAGAACCAGCAAACTCTGGAAAAGAACAGAGGGTAACCAGTCAAATTTTACTGCTTTTATCTATTTATTCCTTTATGAACTTGTTTCCTTATTCTGTTGAAAGAATAAAGGGACGACAGTATTCAAACTCTTCTGCTTGGCCTATGGTCATTTCCAAGTTGAATCTGTTCATGTGACTTGTGAATTGTTGCACACTACTTCAAAAACTGCAGTGTTTTAGCTTTGTTTGAGCCTGTTACTTGACTGTGGCTCCTCAGTGGTCTGAACAGGATAGAACTGGGAATGAAGAATGAATGAATGATCCTACAATATGAGCTCTTCATATAATCAAATTTAAAACTAAAAATGAATGAAGTTACAAGTAAATGCATTAAGGAATTTGGCCAGGCTTCAGAAAGAGTTCTTTATGCTCACTAAAACTGTTGTGGCCAGAAGTAGCAATTTCTGCAGTCTCAGGAAATGTGATTAAGACACAGGTTAGCTGCAATGAGAGGCTACCACATTATCAGCTAATCTGCATAGCTCTGAAACGCATGATATTATTGCTAGTGCTAATCAACACATTGTTGCAATAATCACTGCTGGCAACCCCTGCATCGCATTGGCACATGCACCCCCCTCATTCACTCTCCCACACACACACACACAAATATGCATTTAAGCAAACACACACACACACACACCAGCATACCTTTAACTGTCCCTGAGATTACAGGACATCCCTGATGTAGCCTCATATTTTTTTCCCTACCCACAACTTTAAAACGCAGATGATTACAGTAACTCAGCAATATCAAACATTAAAATATCATGTAATTATTATTCAGACCTTTTGCTCTAAATTCTGTCTGGTGTTTAGTGTTCCTTCCAGCTTTGTCCAAAAGTCTTGAGCACAGCCATTTAGAAGTATGGTAACCCCCTCCCCCCAACACACAAACACACCCCATCCCTCTCTGCTGTCTCTGATTTTATAAAACATCTGTGACTTTACCTGTTATTCCCACTCTGTCCCTTGTAAGTGCACGTCACAGACATACCTATCAACTGTCCCTGATTTTGACTCAAATTTTAGCTCTGTCCCTCTTAATCCCTCCTAAAACTAGTGACTTTTGGAGGAAAGGTGGTGAATTACACTTAATGAATAAAGACAATAATTAAGAGTTATAGACTTCTTTTACTTCAGAAAATGTGTATTAATTCATATGCTCTGATTCTGTCAATTTTTCAAGTTTATAGCACTAATATTTTAAAAGTGTCCCTGATTGTCCCTGATTTTTCTTGACTTGTCCCTAATTCTGTTGAAATTTGTCTCAGATTGGTTGAGAGGTCTCACAGACAATTACAGTCTCTAATGTCAGCCATTATAGAGTTTCATCTGTCTTATTGATATGTTATTGTTGAGAAAATACATTCTGATGCAAGACTTGTTCTTCTGTTAAGTCCCCAGGTAATGCAAAGGACTAAAACGTTGACATGTTAATGAACTGCTTCCTGTGCCATGGGTACAGGGTTTGAATCCTTTTGATGTCATTGCTAAAACCATTCTGTTAGCTGTGCACGTGATTTGTATTGAAACGGTGTTCCTGCTTTCTAGTGTTCCTTTTCCTACTTCTTATTATTCAAAACATCCTTTTATACAGCAAAACCTGTTGTTCTACTCACCTTTTAAGTAGCTTAGGGTAACATTAAAGAGTGTCCCTTTTGTCTGATGTTCCTGTCCATGCATCTTGTGTTTTTTGTGCAGCAAAGCTTGTTGTTCTAGTAACTTTTAAATGATAAGGGTAATGTAGTGCATGGAGCATGCTGATTAAACTTTGATATCTGGAAAAAGACAATTCAGTTAAGCACTTCTATAGTGCAAGACACGATCTTAACAACTGTTAAGCACCTCTTGCGACAGTTGTTAAGATATTGTATCACTCAAGGCAGTTAAACCTGCCCGTACTGACCAGAAAACCACAGCAGAAAAATAAAAAAAATGATTTCTTTCTGCCTGCTGTCTGTGCTGGCAGTGTGTTCCTGACTTTTTCTAACATAACAGAATCTCTTACACTGTCTTTCTGACAATGCTCACTATGTGCTTTATGACTTTGAAATCTGGAAAAACACTTAGCGATTTTTTTTTTTTTTTTACCATAACTAGTAGTACATAGAACAGATTAAGCTTCACTCTCGAAGTGAATTTCTTGGCATCCACGTCTCAAACACATAAGCCAGTTATGATTGGCAACCCACTCGTAATCTTATATGTTAAAGAGTGACCTTAGTGGCTAGTGTCCCCACATACAACTTGCATATTTCTTATTGCAAAACCTATTGTTCTATGAGCTTCTTAACTGATGAGTAATATCAAAGAATGCTCCTAGTGTTTAATGTTCCTCGTACATTATTTTTGCTTCCACACTTTGATTAACTTTTAAAGTATTCAGTTGTATCTCCCCACATGTTACTCAGTTGCTGTTCTGCAAATGAGCTATCACACTCTTTGATTAGTACAACAAAGATTTATAACTATCTTTAAAATTTAAGAATGTCTATCTGGCCCATGTTATGGCCGAACATTGACTAGCCCGCCTACATGATCAACAAATTTAATGAATAAATAAATATATACTTACATAAATAGATAAATAAAGTGAATAAAAAATTCCATGATGTCTGGTGTTTGACCGCAGAATTATAGAGTTTGTTTGTTAGTCTAGAAGAGTTGAAAGGTATGGCAGCCCCTTGCAACACACACGTGCATACACACACACACACACACACACACACACACACACACACACACACACACACACACACACACACTCACAGACAGTCCCTCACACACACGCAGACACTCTCATAGGATCATAGGAAGTTACTAGGTTATTGGCCCTGAGACACTTATAAGCCTAGCCAAGAGTTTAGCCTATGTATAGACAAATCAGTACCCAATGCCCCTGTCCAGCAGGGACACGGGTGGAATCCCAGGGATGCATTTTCTATTTCTCATCCAGTTATCCAGGTTGCACTTAAAAAGGGGTAAAGAGGTACTCTGCTTGACATGGAGAGGGAGTCTATTCCACAGATGGGGGAGTGTCTGGGACACAAATCTGTCTCACCAGCAAGTCCTATTAATGTCACAGCCAAGGCTGAGGCCACATGTGTGGGTTACTCATGGAGCTTGACTTGTGGATATGCAGCAGTCCCATCAAGGTGGGGTCCGAGATCGCTTTGTATGCCAGAGAGAGGTTACCTCTGAGGAGTCTGTATGAAACAGAGTAGAGGGATAGGGTATTTAGCCTATCTGTGTATGGTAGATTTTTGAGGCCCTAGACTCTCCTGGTGTGGAACCTCTGTGGTCTGTCCAGCTGCTACATGTGCTTTGCGAGGTACATGCCGAATGGGGCAATGTATTCAATAATGGGACTTATAAGGGAAGAATACAGCGATGTCATGACCTCCTTGTCCCTGGATGAGATACTCTTATTTATGAGGTGGACTATGTAGAAAGATTCCATACAGTGGAAGCAACATGGTGGTCAAAAGCTAGGTTGATATCAATCTGGGTGCCCAAATCCCTCAATACTGACTGCGTACTTAGGACATTGTTATTAATGTGATAATTTGTGGGGACATCACTCTCCCTGAAGGGGGGATGATGCATTTTTTTGTATTTAGCTTGAGGCCATGTTTCTGGCACCAGTCATTTGTTTGGGTGACCCCCTCTTGGAGGATGTCCACATCACTAGGGGAATTGATGACAGCACCCAGCTTGCAGTCATCTGCAAACTTGTTCAGCCATAGCCCACTGGTTTTGGCCTGCACCTCAGAAAAGTATACCCCAAATAACAGAGGACCTAAGACCAAACCCTGGGCTATGCCACTGGATACGGGTCTACTGCTTGAGGTGGCTTCCCTTATTTTGACTAGATGGGTTCTATCAGTGAGCCAGTTAGCTACCCATCTGGTAACATACGGATTAATGCCTAGTTGACAGAGTTTATCTATTATACTCGAATGGGGAATAGTGTCAAAGGCTTTGGCCAGGTCAAGGTAAGTGGTGTGCACTGCATTCCCCTTATCCATGGCTTTGGTGACTGTCTCAAAAAAGTCAACCAGATTTAACAGACATGACATCCCCTTGAGAAAGCCAAACTGTGTGGGATCAAGTGCTTGGAGGTTGCCAGTGTCCTTGTTAATAAGGTCCATGATAATCCATTCCATGGCCTTGCAGATCAGACTAGTTGTTTATATCAGCCAGGTCATATCCCTACAAACAAGCACAAGCTGCCATACACATACACACACTCAAAATGCTTCCCACCACTACCTTTCCTTAGATGCTTTCCTGATCTTACGTTTTACACAGTATCTCCATTGATTACAGCAGAGGATAGCAGCTTTTTGTCTCTGGTCATTAGCATGGCCAGCAATGATAATTTACACAAGTGCATAAATGCCTTGCCACAAACACTTCTCAGGTAAAGCATATGGCAAATAATTGAGGACTGCTCCCTTGGAAGGACTCAGTAGCTTGTAACATGGCTGTGGAGACAGTACATTGCTGTGATTTTGCAGACCTTGTAGGATGACTGTATAGTTCCTCTGTGTGAATCCCAAAGGGCTACTACTACCAGAAAGAAAACATCCATGTTAGGGCCTACCACTGTTTGTAGCCCTTTCTGAATCCTAGCCTTTGTCTATGATCTGGACAGAATACAAAGTATAAAAACATGAAAGGCAATTCATTAAAAAAATAATTAAAACCCATGCATGCAACAGTTTGAAGAAAATACATAAAGTAAGCAATTTAATTAATGAACATTAGAAAGTTGCCTATATCCTAGGTAAGTCTAAACTCACTTGTACAATAAAAAAATATCAGTTGTTTCTTTTTTCAGCTGCATGATCAGACTTTGCTCCTCAACCCGTGGAACATATATTCAAACTCACTTGCATTCCTAACATCAACAGTGAAGGAGCTCCAGACCATAAAACTCTTGGCCCCAGTGAAACATGCTTAGGTGACACTGAGAGATTTCTTAACACTAGGAGACATTAAGGTTTTACACACTTAAAAGTAAGGGGAAGCAAAATGTATTGTAAAATCATATACAACTAAATATTTGTGTTATCTGACCATTTTACCCACTTACTTAATATAACCAACCATGAGACTATGCAACTTCAGGGTACATTATCAATATTCAAAATATTCACATAAGCTTCATTTAAATGGGTGTCAGTCTCATAAACAAATACCCAGATTATGCCATGATGATTTAGGTCAGTCAGTCCTTCCTTTCCTCTTGATCTTTCTTTTCATGGCTTCTTATTCTGGATAGGCTCTAATTTACTTAGTCTGATAAATGATCAGTATACAAAGAAAATGTGGACACATGGAGTGTTATTCAATTTACAAAAACAAAACTGACAGTGAACAACTGGACACATGAAATGTTGTTAATTTTCTAATAAAATACTAAACCAAGAAATTATGATTGCTTTCAATAATTAAGAAGCAGACATTTATTGTGCATCAGAATTACAACATCTTGTCATATCACTACTGTTTTTCATGCTTAATGATGTTATTTATTCATATTATCCACTGTATTCCTTATGTTCTATTACAATTTGAATATTCAGCTGGGTACTATTGATGAGTAAAGTAGATTAGAAAGAGAATGAAAGAGAACGTAGTCTACACTTCAGCATGTCAAGTGATTTTTTTTTCTTTTGTTTTAGTTTGCAGCATCAATTCTTTCACATATAAGAATGATACACAAAATGTTTTGAACTAGTATTTTTGATTTGTTATCAGTTGACAAAGTTGTCAGAAGAATAGCTTTAACAATCTGATTAGACACTTCAAATAAAAATAGTAGCATGAGCCATTTTGTGTGCATTGGATAAATTCTTTCTACCTACAGATGCCTTTTGTATCATGTCATCCTTTTCTGTTACTGTTTCTGAAGCTGGACACTATTAGCTTTTCTAAATCAGGATCCAGTCTCCGAGATGAACCAGATTTATAGCTCTAAACTTGATGTATCAAACCTCTGAATCATAGAAAAACTCTAGTAATTCCAATGGAAAACCCTTAATGGCACAACTTTGGGAGTCCCAAGTACTTCTTAACTTTAAAATAAAAGGCTTACTAATTCAGGCATATTATACCAAAGCTCAGGTCAGTAAATCCAAAAGACCACAAACTGAAGTGGTTCTTACTATAGAAAGAAAGGTAGTTTTATTCCCAAATGATGAGAGCTTTCACCTTAAGTGTAGGGCTTCATGAGATACATATATATATATATATATATATATATATATATATATATATATAGAGAGAGAGAGAGAGAGAGAGAGAGAGAGAGTCCCCTTTAGTAGATCCAATGTTTACAAGTTCAAACCACATATGGCCGAGACCATATGTTCGAACTTGTAAAAGTCCATTTGGACTGAATGGCGATCTCCATACAGTGCAGAAAGGGAAGATTTCCCATTTCTGCAATGTAGTGCGATCTCGGAGTTGGTATATTTAAGTAAGGGGGATGTGGGAGGTGCAGGGGGCATAGCCCCCCTGCTATAGATGTTAGTTTTGTGTTTTGTTGTTTTATGTGTTTCTACTTCAGTGTTCAAACTTTTACAAGTTCGAACATATGGTCACGGCCATATGTGGTTCGAACGTGTAAAAGTTTGAACTACTGAAGTAGATCTATATATATATATATATATATATATATATATATATATATATATATATATATACATATGTACTATATACATACGCACTCATTTTCAAACACAGGGGTTAACTGGTAATTAGTATATATATCTGGATTGGCTGATAGAGGATGTGACTGTATTGAGGAAAAGGACCAATAGTTTGGAGCTAGGGGAAAGGAAAATGACTGGCTGGTCAGTGCTAATGTGCATGAATGGAATGGGTGAAAGAAGTGAATGCTGATTGGTGGAGGATAAGTATAAGGGAGAGTGTAGACTGGATGACAGTAAGTTAGCAGTTTCCAGAAATACTAGGATTATTTGAGGGTTGCACACTTTTATAAAGCTTCTTCTCATAGAATTCAATGAACCATTCAGGATTAACACAGAAACATAAGAATGAAAATAAAAATACAAAAATAAATTCACACAAAGTTTTTTTTTTTTCTATGCCAGAGTGTGGGCATTTACATTTTGTTGTTCCTAGCATAGCCTTTTCATGGCTTAGTGCCCTTCTTTCTGCTGGCAGGGAAGCTCTGAAGGACTTCATTCCCAAACTTGTCTTTTTGTCAGCTGCTTAACAGTTTAGGAGTGAGGAAGGTGCTCTGAAACTTTGGAAGCTGGCTGGCAGTTATATACTTGGCCATCCTTGAATGCAGTTCCAACTATTCCCCTGACATTATCAAATACCGGACATTAAAAAAAGTGCCCTAATAAATTCAAACAGCTGAACCCAACAACAGACTTAAGTACAAACCCACCACTACGAAATATGCACCTATCATTCCCAGCAGAAACTGAATTCAGTTCCAGCTGCAGGCAAAGCAAGAGTCCAACTGCATTTTAGCATAAATGTTATAGTATTACATTAAATGTTAATAACATTACATTGAGTTTGATATGCAACTGTGAGAGAGAGAGTTCAAAAGGGAGCCACTTAGCAAGACTCTAGTACTTTCCCTGTAAGTGGTTTTATCAATTCTACTATAGAAATATGCAAAATGGGAAATAAATAAGGAAGCAAAATACAGAAATACGTACTAACCTACCAGCATAGAATTAAATAATCAGTAATATGTAAAATATCATGTGTTACAAACAGTAAATGTAATTGATAAAGCAGGCACAGACTCACAGCTCAGAATTTATATCTGTGAATGGACTTACTTGAGGCCATTCCTGAAAAACTCATTGTGGTCAAAATTTACATAGTTCTATGATGCTCTTTATGTACCATGAGACATTTAATCCTGGGTCTTAGTAGTCCTTTAGGTATAAAATCCATTCCAGCCCTCTCTTCTCTAGCAAAGCATCTGTTTTGCCTTCCAAAGGCCATCATAAACCTATTCTATGACACAAGAAGTGAGTTTTGTGTAGTCTCTACAGCTCAGCGTATGTCTGATGAATGATTTAGTCATATCTTACTTGCCAGTGTCAGTCATGTGATTAGTAATTCTCTTTTTGAAGAAAAGGGGTTAATGGTCCTTCCAATGTAAAATGCCCGACATCCATCACATTTAGTAAAATAAACAACATAATAGGTATTATATTCACTGGGTTCCTTTTGAAGACATGTGACATTGTTGCCTCACAGCAAGAGATTCACTGGTCATGTAAAAGAAAGATGCCAATATTAAAATGTTAGGAGACATGGTGTGTTGTTGCAGATATTCTTGAAATCAGAAATTAAACATCAGAATTCAACCCTGGTAAATAGGTCATTATACATAAGGGTTTCAAAACTGTGTCAGTCTGCCCAGAGCATAAATGAAAGATCACTTACCAACTTGCCATTTATTTCCATTCTTTTACACTTTTAATTTTAATTTTACTTGATTTTAATTTACTTTTAATTTCCTATGATTTGTTTGATGATAGCAGACACTTAAAAATGAGAACAGCTGATGAAAGATCAAAAATAGTGGCTGCCATGTAAATATGTCATTGGTTAACAAGATTATAGCCTACCCACTGTTTAAGGTAATAGTATCAAAAAGTGTGTTTGGTGTGGTTATCAGCTGTAATTAACCTGGATAGGAAAGATGTCTATAAATGTCAAGCTTAAAGAAAAATGCATTGGATTTCTTGAATATCAGCACAGAAACACTGATAAACTCTAGACTCAATTGTGTTGTCCATCAGAAGTGAGCTGTTAACCAGCATCTAAATGCTAACAAAACTCAAACGGATCATTTTTGTATGGAATATAAACTGAATGCAGTGTATGGAGGAAAAACACAAGGATTTTATTTTAATATGTCCCCACTAATAAGCATGTGAAGTGCTATATAAACAGTGGTGTAATTCAAGGGGATCACTGTCCAGCAGTCACAGATAAATATCTAGTGAAATCAAACACTATACTGCATTTAAGGTTATAGGTTTATAAAGAAACATCATCTCACCAGGGCTGTAGTATTAAATATGAATTCATAGCACAAGATATAAAACCACAGACTGTTTGATGTTTCCTGAGTCCTCTATGTTTCCTAGAATAGACAGCCTTATGTTATTTTCTAATCAGCTTCTTTTCTTTTCTCAGACAGTTAACCCATGTAATACAACAAATGTTGCTGCCACACCAGCGCTTCATTTAAGTAGTACTGGCCTGTTACCAAGAAATATAAAATCTGATCACAAGATGACAACTGCTTGTCCCACTTACTTTGCCCAGCTCCATGCCTAACTGATAAATAGCAGGTTTTCATTACCAATAACTTCTTTTTCTTCTCAACATCCCCAACATCAGCGCACTAGAATTACATTGTCTGTCCCATGAAGTCTTGTTTTTTCAGTGTTCTTTATTCCTCCTATTACTCAGGGAGGCTGTTTTGAGTAACCCAACTCTCCTTTCTGAAAAAAAACTTCCTCATATTGTCATTAAACCACTCAGTGCCATCTTTAGGTTATGCCAATTACTTTGTTCTTCCTACAAAACTCTTCCACTACCATCTTTAGGTTATGACACCTTCTTCCCATAAAACTCTTCTAAAAGTATTATTTTTCCACTTAGCTTACTCCTTTAATATGTTTGAGACTTGCTATCATTCCTCACCCCACCTTCCTTGAAAGGACTTGTATTATATTCATAAAGTTTTTTTCTTTATTATTGTTTTACCTTCTAAAGCAGTGACTCTATGCTTTATGAAGTGTTCTAGATGCTGTTCTGCAAGAAAACAATGATGCCTACAGTCTGCTACTGAAACAGACAGGCAGTGAGATAATTAGGGTATGTGTGCATTGTTATAAGATGTGAGGTTATAACTGAACATTATAACATGATTTACTTTGAAAAACATGTTCATCGGACATTGTGTTATAGTTAATAATCATATCACGGCTAATAGGAATTATCAGTATGCCATCTTAATTGTTATGAATACATTTTAAACCTGACAGGATGCATAAGGTTGTAATAGTGATGTGCAGTATATAAAATAACACAACTTAACAATTAGAAACATGAAATGCATAGGCTGTTAGTAACACAATGCCACTCTCAACAGTGTTACAAGCTGTTCATTCATTATTGTTCTAAGACAAATAGGAACAAATTTTTTTGAAGAAATTAGATACTGTTGTTTGTGCTGCCATGTCTGGCTGAGTTTTTGTACATAATTTCAGATTAACCTGTGTATTATATACCAGCATGAGTAGCTATGACATTGTAAATAGGTTCTTACATGTTGATTTATGATCTTTTTGTACAGAATGTTTTAAAGACTTGAACAGTGTCCTTTTACATTATTAACTGTGAATCTTTGTGAAGAAAGATTCTAAAGGCAAACTGTCTCAAATTCAGCTGATCTGCAGATGATGTCATTGAAATGTTGCCAGTTGCTATGTGTTACTGTCAGAAGCTGAAAGACCGGAAGGAACTAGAGTAAACAGCTTTTGATTTTCAAAATATATAAACAAGCTAGCAGCACCAAGGTGTAATAAGCACAACAGCCAAACAAAATAAATAAATAATTATTTAATGGTCCCAAACCAGTTTCGGCAAAACTGCCTTCCTCAGTGGGATATATAACAATAATGTAATCATTCCATTTATATAGAACAGTCCCTCCAATGAAAACTCAACCTTACAAATTATGTCATTTCCTATAGCAAATGTAAACGCATTCACCTGAAAATTTTAAACAACTAATATTCAATACTAGTTTCTTAAAAATGGAAATCACAAATTTTATAAGTGATCATTGAGCCCCGGTGAAAAAAGACCCCCCCCCCCCAATTTTATAATCCAATATTTCTCCTTTTTGTTTAGGATCAAATGCCAGCCCTGCCTATTGCTCTATTACCATGAATCCTATCTATATAATCATAAAGTAAAACTGTGCAGTACAGTGGATAGTTCAATGTCTATATAATGCATTCGTCAATCTCTTGTTACATATATCACTCCGATGCTCTGACATACGAAGACGCAAGGGACGTGATGTCTGGCCTATGCAAAAAGCCGAGCAGGTACATGTCGCTAAATATATTACCCAGTCCGTTCCACAGTTTCCAAATAATCAAATATCAAAAACCTGACTCGTGTTTTTGCTAGTAAAAATTGCTTAGACTTAAATATATATTGACACGAGGAACAATGGCCACAAGGGAAGGTGCCCAGCAATCTGTCCCCAGCCATGGTTATCTGATGATAAACTACACCTCCTGTACTGGTACATTTAAAGTGGGAAAAATGCAATCCCAATGTCTTTCCTCTCCTGTATGAAAACTGACAATTAGGACCAAGAGCATGATGCAATTCATCATTGGCCATTATACGACGACCCCCCATTAATATTCCAAAATGTGCACGCTGATTGGTCAGCGTGCACGTCGTAAATCTGACTTATACTAATGGAAAAAGGTCCGGTCGCCCAGACTTTTTCCATTAGTATGTCTTTTTTTACAGCAATGGAGAACGCAAGATCTCCATTGCTTTTTAGACACTGTCTCGCTATGTTAAAGGAGTTTAACATAGCGAGACAGCTTTTAAAAAAGTAACGGAGATCTTCCTTTCTCCGTTGCTTTTTTAAAGCTGTCTCGCTATGTTAAACTCCTTTAAGAATTTGTGTGGGGAATTGAAAATGTATGAGGGTCAACCTCAATACTCCATCTGCCTCAACAAGCTCACAAGGGGGCTATTTACCTATGAGAAGCAAATTAAAGAAAAGAAAATGCAGACGTTCAACAGGGATTTGACTGAGCATCAAAGGGGAGACCATCAAACCTATGGGGGCGACCAACAGAAAGAGACCCAGGTTTATTTTCAGGAAAACAGGGAACACATACAGCAGTACTTCTGTTGATGAGTCCTCAGCTACGGACACGGAGTATGCTAATATATGAGACTCACCTGACCCAAAGAACCAGCATAGTTCAGACCACCCTTTAGACATGGCAGGAGGAGGGGTGGGAGAAACCACAAAAATAGATACAGTGGAGGGTCTGCTTCAGACTCTAATGCCCCAGTAGTGAATGCTGATTATAATATTTTAAACATTTCCAATGTTGAAATTACCTCTGAACAAAAACAACTTCTTAATAAAGGCTTAAATTATGTTGCAGGCTTTTTGTGGATGAAACTAGTATGGTTACTGATGTACATGATATTTGTTGTAGACTGAATCTAAGACTGTTTTTTGGTTCTAGGGAAGTCTCCCAAAGATTGACTGACTTTATGTTCTTAAAATTTGAGTTTATGCCTCCTATGAACAAGCACATGTCCATATTTTAACAAGTTGTGCTCAGGGATATTCATTTTGGATTGGGTCAGTATATTCCACTTGGTCATAATCTCATGGTTGGGGAATGACATGCCTTACAGGAACTTAAGAGTAACAAAAATATTGTGATATTACCAGCTGATAAGGAAGGAGCGGTAGTCATCATGAATACGGATTATTATCTGGGGGAGGGAAATGGACAGTTGTCCAACCCTCGACACTACATGTATATGCCTATTGACCCCACACCCAATTTTAAAAGGGAAATTGACTCTTTCCTAAATGAGGCTGTCGAAGAAGGGATTATCTCAGATTCTGTGAGACTACATTTGATTGTTTCGGATCCACAGAAACAGATATTATATCCATTACCAAAGATACATAAATCCCTGCCAAACCCCCCTGGTAGACCAATAGTTTCCGGTAATGGTTCATTGATGGAACCTCTTTCTCTATTTCTGACCCAATATTTGAAGCCCCTGTTAAATTTGATTCGTGCCAGAATACAGGATATGACACAATTCCTTAAAATATTATCGGATACCTATTTGGAGCCAGATTGGCATCTGTGTACCCTTGATGTAAAAGCTTTATACACTAACATTCCCCACTGGGCTGGGCTCCAGGCCTTACATTACTGGTTGGATCTAACTAATTTGTATCCAGCTGGTTTCAGTACATTATTAATATATGTGGTGGAGCATGTACTTAACAAAAATGTGTTCTATTTCCAAGAGGATTGTTTCTGGCAAAAGCAGGAAACCGGGATGGGTGCATCTTTTGCACCCATCTATGCAGACCTGTTCATGGCATATCTTGAGGAACAGTTGAAATATGACCCCACTCATAAGATCTATATGAATGAACTTGATATTTGGAGGAGGTATTTCAATGATTGCTAGTTTGTGTGGCGGGCTGATAGGAAATATTTACTGGAATCCGTTCAGTATTTGAACAACATTAAATGGGGAATAGTGTTCACGTTAAATTTAGATTACTATCAAATCAATTTTCTTGATGTGACAAGTTATTAGAAATTGTGACAACACACTTAGAACTCAGGTGCTTTGCAAGTATCCCCAGTATAATAATCTGCTTTTTGCCACTAGTATGCATCCGAGCGACACCATCCGCAACATCCCAAAGTCCCAGTTCTTATGTATAAGAAGAATTTGTTCTACACCGGAGGATTATGTTACATCTCAACAAGATCTTATTAACAAATTTAGAGTTAGGGGGGGTTATAAACAACATGATATTATAACTGCTAGTAATTGGGCCTCAGATTTGGACAGGATGCAATTATTGGAATATAAAGACAAAACACAGAGGGTGGAGTCTGATAATATTAGGTTTGTAACCACATACGGGCATAACGTAAATTTGATTCAGAGGGTTATTTCTAAACATTGGAATATGTTAATGGCCAATGATGAATTGTATCATGCTCTTGGTCCTAATTGTCGGTTTTCATACAGGACAGGAAAGACATTGGGAATCGCATTTTTCCACTTTAAATGTACCAGTACAGGAGATGCAGTTTATCATCAGATAACCATGACTGGGGACAGATTGCTGGGCACCTTCCCTTGTGGCCATTGTTCTTCCTGTCAATATATATTTAAGTCTAAGCAATTTACTAGCAAGAACACAAGTCAGGTTTTTGATACTAGATTCTTTGGGAACTGTGGAACGGACTGGGTAATATATTTAGTGACATGTACCTGCTCAGCTTTTTATATAGGCCAGACATCATGTCCCTTGCGTCTTCGTATGTCAGAGCATCAGAGTGATATATGTAACAAGTGATTGATGAATGCATTATATAGACATTGTACTATCCACTGTACTGCACAGTTTTACTTTATGATTGTAGATAGGATTCATGGTAATAGAAGCAATAGGCAGGGCTGGCATTCGATCCTAAACAAAAAGGAGAGATACTGGATTATAAAACCGGGGGGTCTTTTTTCACAGGAGCTCAATGATCCCTTATAAAATTTGTGATGTACATTTTTAAGAAGCTAGTATTGAATATTAGTTGTTTAATTTTTTTCAGATAAATGTGTTTACATTTGCTATAGGATATGACATAATTTGTAAGGTTGAGTTTTCATTGGAGGGACTGTTCTATATAAATGGCATGATTACATTGGTGTTGTTATATATCCCACTGAGGAAGGCAGTTTTTCCGAAACCAGTTTGGGACCATTAAATAATTATTTATTAATTTTGTTTGACTGTTGGGCTTATTACACCTTGGTGCTAGCCACTTGTTTGTTTATTCCTGGTTTGGTTTGGCCCTGTACCTGCCATACGTGTAGACATTTCTCACTTTACCATTTGATTTTCAAAATATGAAATGAAAATTAGAACTGGAAGAGTTGTGACAGGCTAGTCTAGAAAAGAGACTTTTGAAGTCAGTTGTCAGTTTAGTTACAGTTATCAGTTGTTCACAAATGTACTGTGCATTGGATACCCAAAAGGACTCACCAAGAACTGTAAGCCTGCATTTGCTCTGGTGTAGTAATTTAGTTTAGATTAGGGACAGTATTCTTTAGTCAGATAGGAAATTATAACTAATCAGTTATATCAAAGTTTTTCTAAATGTTGGATTTCTGTCCTTCAGTATTGATTTCATTTTCTTGGTGATTGAGTTATGTTTGTTTATTGGAAATTACTGTTTTATATTTTTAATAATTTTGCTCATTATTAAATATTTTTAGTAACTTACATTGTGGCTGATCAGTCAGTGGTTTCTTTAGTGATTTGAGAATTCTTATAATTGCTTTGATAATTCCCAGGGACACTCCAAAAGCCTGGCTGCTTAGGTCATTTGCTACTATTTGTTTTAATATTTAATGTTCATAATTGAACACTCTTTAAAAGGGCATGAATACATTATGATTGCTGGCAGCATTACTGTATTATTTTGGGGAAGGAACACAGCTGGAAATCTATGTCAAGTTTTCTCAGAAGTGTTTAGATATGTGAGATTTAATTTATTTAAGTGTGATTGTATCAGAGGTCTTAAACTGGGACACATTCCTCTGAAGTGTATAATAAGGATTTACATTAGGGGTGAACAGAAGTATACAGTCCAGTCCCAGATTATAAAGCATGTTCCTGTTGTGCTCTTAGGGGAAAATTGTGCAATATTACTCCTGTTTAGTGACAGCCTTACATTGGAGTCATTAGTGAAGATTGAAGCTCCTTAGTTACCGACCCAAGATAGTTGGAGACGTCACATTAATGTTGGCTGTCCAGTGGGGTATTGTCTGGACGTCACATTATTTGGTGGAAGTTCAGTGGGATATTATCATATTATCTGGACATCACAGTTTTATTATGTGATTTCATAATTTTTTTTTTAATTATAACATGATATTGACAAATTTACTGTTAACTACATTCTTAAAGATGAGTAAGTAATGTCTACCACATTGTTTACAGGTTTGATTCCCATAAAGGCTTCTGGTGCCAGCTGCTGGAAGGAGGAAAGACAAAATGCCTGGGCAAGAGCAAGGGCAGAAAATATGCACCTATGGATTCAGAGGTTAGTGATTCTAAGCTCCACTATCATGCTAACTAGGCCATTCTAGGAATCATATGGATTATATGGATTATTCGAAGATGACACATCAGATGAAGCATGACAGTAACATGTACACCTTTAAATGTTGTGGTAACCTTGTGCCAACCAATGCCACTAAATGTGAAGAAGATGCTGTTACCTAGTCTGTTTCAAATGAATAATCCACAAAGCACAGTATTGGCACTAAGAGCTTAGAGGGGGTGTGCTAATGTCATTGGTCTGGGTCTCCAACCTCCACACCAAAATTAGACTCCACACTGTTCACTTACAGAGCCACACCACTCTCTCCATGACCCAATGTCTCCCAGCTCTCCTCTATCCACAGCAACTGCCTTTCACTCAAGGTATTATTTTTAACATTCACACACATGCACACAATTTCCAGGGGAGCCTGTTGAATCCTCCAATTCCACATAGCTTTTTTTCACGGGCCTAGTAGTACTGCCACTACTCTGAAGAAAGTCAGAGACTTCTAGTTACTGGTATGATCTGATTGTGCCACGTGATATCTGTTTTACAGGTAGTTGGCCATAGCAGTCTCAAAGATGTGGCCCTTACAGTGTTATTCTTCAGTGTAAATGGTTACCCTCTTTTCAATTATGCAACAGTGTATAAAGACTCTTGTAATAAATAAATACCAGCCATGATAGCTTAAAGATAATTAAAATAGGTTTTACTTAAATAATAAAGAAAATAGCACAAATACCAAATAAAGTGTACATAGGTTGGCACACAAAGAAGATTAAAGTAAAGTACAATAAACACAGAAAGCATACAGAAAAAAAAAATCTAACTCCACTATCTAAGTTTCTTAGCTAGTTGCTACAAGGAGTACTGTACCTTAAAATGAGTTGATTTCCACAGATAGGATGTTCTCACACCAACTTCACATTAGTCACTCAACATTTCATTGTCGCAATTATATAGCCAAAGTTCTTGCGTGACTTCATTGTTGCTACAGAGACTGGTCATAAATAAGCTAGCCCCACACCAGTCACAACAGTAAGAGTTTGCCCCAATACATACTTCTGTTTCTTCTTTACTTGCATCCCAAATAAATCTTAAAAAGTTTCAATGACCATTGTATTCCAGTGCTGTTTCATCCTCATCTGTTATCTGAGGAGAAGGTGCTATCCTGTCTGTGAAATAGCCCTTCATTCTGTCTTTTAACATCTTGACAAACAAAAGTGTTTGCTCTGTAACATATACATTGCAAATCAACATGTCAGAAACAGAAGAGAAAAACAATATACACAGAGAAATACATTTTGCTTGCTTCGGCCTAGCATAAGCACATTTCATAATCATTCACCTTTAGCCTGGCATCACCTCTGGCTTCACATTTCTAACACCAGGACAAACAAAAGTGTTTGCTAGATAACGTATACATTGTAAATCAACATATCAGAATCAGAAGAGAAAAACAGCATAGAAAGAGGAATACATTTTAGTTACTTCAGTCTAGCATAAGCACATTTCAAAAACATTCACTTTTAGCCTGGCATCACCTCTGGCTTCACATTTCTCCCCCCTTTAGGAACCTCAAGAAAGTTTTCTGGAGGAATCCCTCAAGAAACACAGCTTGAGACAAAGATGCAGTCTTTGGTACATCACCCCATACCCTTTCTAGATAATCCATCTGCATTACTGTTGACACTATGACAGCGATGTTGTATAGTCATGTTATAGGACTGCAAAGCTAAACTTCATCTAAGAAGTGTTCCATTCTGTATACTTGCTCTGTGTAGACATTTTAAAGGGTCATGATCTGTAACCACAGTAAACTTTCTCCCATACAAATAAGGCTGTAGCTTATGCAGTGCCCCAGTTATACCCAAACATTCTTTCTCTGTGGCTGCATAAGATTTCTCTCTGAGTTGAAGTCAGTGACTCAAATGCACAATAGGGTACTCCACTCCTTCTGAGGAAACATGGCTAAGTACAGCCCCACCCCATAGTTAGAAGCATCTACCTATAAAATAAATTCCTGACTATAATCAGGACTGTCTAATACAGGTGGTCCACTAAGAGACTCCTTGAGCTTTTGAAATACCTGCTCACAGGCTGATGTCCAAATGGATCCCTATCAGTTTACTGAAGTTTCAAAACTTCGAAGACCATATGGCAGAGTCCATATTTTCAAAGTTTTGAAACTTTGAACACTTTGTATTGAGATCGCTGTATAGCACGGCGGAACTCAGGATTTGCCATTTTCCTCACTGTAGTGCGATCTCAGAGTTGGTATATTTAATTAGCATGGGGTGGGGGGGTGCAGGGGGGCTTGCCCACCTGCAAAAATAAAGGTAAGTTGTTTTATTTTATTTTAGTGTTTTTTTTATTTTTATTTCGAATTTTCAAAACTTTGAACATATGGTTTCAGCCATATGGTCTTCAAAGTTTTAAACGTCAGTAAACAGAAAGGGATCTGTCCAAACAACCTTATCTGGCCTATCTTTCCTGGTTGGGCCTGTAAGTGGAGTAGCTATTGTACTATACTAGGAAACAAATTTCCTATAGTACCCAGCTGTCCCTACAAATGCCCGTATCTGTTTTTTGGTAGTAAGGGTAAGCCATGCCTGAAAATCCTCAACCTTGGCAGGTTTTGTTCTGATTTTTTCCACCACCTACTCTGTGACCCAGGTAAGAAACCTCTTGCCATACCCACCTGACACTTGTTAACCTTGACAGTCAGCCCTGCCCTTTGCAATCTGCCCAACACTTCCCTGACATGCTGCACATGTTCTGTCCAGGATCAGCTGTAGGTGACAATGTCGTCCAAATAAACAGTGGCATAGTGCTCCAGTTAGGCTGTGATCTAACAGCATCTGGAAGGTTGTTGGGGCATTTTTCATACCAAAAGGCATGTTTATAAAGTCATACAATCCATATGGAGTCACAAACCCTGATTGCTCCTTGACTGCAGGTGTCAGGGGTACCTGCCAGTAATCCTTGGTCAATAGTAGTGAGATACTTAGTCCCACCCAGCTACTCTAAGGCGTCATCTGTCCTGGGCATTGAACAAGCATCTGACTCTGTATGGCTGTTCAGTTTCCTGTAATCCACACAGAAGTTGGTGGTGCCATCCTTTTTAGGTGCCAGCACCACTGTTGAGGCCCAGGAACTGTTGGACTCTTGTATTACTCCCAGCACCAACATATCCTTCAGTTCCTCTTTCAGAGTATGTTTAACTCTTTCAGGTACTCTTTAGAGAGATTGTTTAACTGGTATCTGGGGTCCTGTGTCTACATGGTGCTCCACCAAGTGGGTACACCCTGGCTTACCTGTGAGCATATCCCCAAATTCCTGCAATACTGCTCATATTTCCTGAACCTGAGTACTGGTCATTTGAGAGGAAAGGGCCACCCCATCCACCAAGGTGCCAAATTAAGCATCACCAAGGAGAGATACTTCTAGATTGCCTTCTAACTGTTCCTGAAACTCACTGCAGATGCTAAGTACCAGGGTTACTCTGTCATGATAGGCCTTTATCATGCTAACATGGTAGCTTGTGCTTTGGCCTCCTTCCTGGCAACTCTATCATGTAGTGACATCACTCACCTTTTTCACAATGGTGAAAAGGCCCTCCCAGGCTGCCTGCAGTTTGTTGTGTCTTACAGGCATAACCACCATCACCTGTTGCCCTACAGAATACTCTTTTGCTCTAGCTGTCCTGTCATACCAGACCTTTTGTTGCTGGTGTGCCTGTGGCAGGTGCTCCTGAGCCACCCTCATGAGCTCCCTAAGCCTATTCCTAAGGTTCATGATATATTCCAAAACAGACTCTTTGTGACCCTTCCACTCACCCTCCCACTCATCACAAATTAAATCCAGGGGCCCCCTTACCTGTGACCATACAGTAATTCAAAAGATGAAAACCTGTAGATACCTGGGGTACCTCTCTATATGGAATGAGTAGATGAGATAGGTACTTGTCCCACTCCTTCTTGAATTGGTCAGCAAATGCCCTTAACATGGTCTTCAATCTGGAGTTGAACCTCTCCACCAGACCATTTGACTGTAGATTGGTAGGGGGTAGTCTTTCGATGTTTTACCCCACAGCATTTCCACAAGCATTCCAGCAAATCTGACATATAGGTGGAACCCCTATCTGTCAGTATTTCACTAGGAAACCATACCCTTCTGAAAGTGCCTAGTAAAGCATTTCCTAACTTCTCTGCTTCAATGAAAGATAGCACAACTGCTTCTGGGTACCTAGTGCCATAATCTACCACTACCAAGATATATTTCTTAACCTGTGGAACTTGGAGCACTCAAGAGGTCCCACAATATCCATAGCTACCCTCCTCAATAACAAGCAAAGGTATCAAAGCAGTCTAAGCTTTGTCTCCAGCCTAGCCAACCTTCCGGCATTGCTCACAGGTCCTGCAGTACCTTGCTACATCATTTGCAATCCCAGGCCAATAAAAATTCTGCATAAGCCAACTTTTAGTACATTTTATGCCCATATGGCCTTCAAAAGGAATATCAAGAGCTGTTGCCAGGAGTGCCAGTCAGTAGGCCCTGGGTGTTAGATTGGGGACTTCCATTTTAAAGTAGTTATTAGACATTAGACAGGCTAAAGGGTAAAATAAATTGTGTTTCATTTATGCATAAACGACAGTTACGCAGAAAGAAAAATAACCTTGCTGGTCAAGCATGAGATACAGTTTATTAGAAAGGAAAGATAAGCATAAAGTTTATAAAAAATACAGAAATACAGAATGTTCTTTTCTCAAGGGAAAGATACAGCCTTGTCAGGTACAGAATGTTCCTTAAATAAAGCACATATGAGACAAAGCCTGAGACTAAGGTTAGAAAAAGTAAATAAGGAAAATTACTGGACGGAAGCAGTATAATATGTTCTGTACAGGACAACAGTTCAGTTAAGGTTAGTGAGTTTGTTCGACCTGTTACTTCAGAGAATTTTACAGACACTCAAGCCTGAGTACAGAAGACAAGTCAAACAAAGATGTTGTTCAGGACAATCAGAATATGATGTGCAGTAACTTTGAACACTGATTGTTTATCAGCAGTGTTAATAAAGTCAGTATTCGGATATGGTGAACATCTAATAAAGCCTTATTGAATTAACTGTAGTGTTTGGAGAATTCATTCTGGAATGTACACAAGACTTGGTCTATAAAGGATAGACTAGCACCTGTTCAGCATGAGTTTGGATAATTAACAGATAAAGACTTTTGTTCACAGTCTTATTGCAGTGTTTCCAGCTAATTACGGTACAGTACAGTATTATCAATTCTTACAATGGCACTCAAACATGCCTGCTTTCTAGGGAGAGATATATAATACTTGCAACCCAGCAAGCAGCTACTCTGGGCAATCGCAAAATCAGAGACAGTTGTAATGTGTAACCCTTTCAAGTCCAGTTTCCAATGCAGCGTATATTTTCTTCAGGGCTTCCAAATCACTACAGCAAAAGTACTATGGCCATTTCAACAGTACTCTGGAGGCTTTCTACCTGAGAGGACTCAGTAAAGGTAATCATTGGTGCTACAAACCACCCTTTCAGTGAAGGGATCGTTCATTTCCAGACCTGGTCACGCTATGTGTGTTCTACAAAAATCTACAGAATAGCAGTGTTTTGTTCAACTACAAGTGCTCTATAGAGTAAATCAGTCATCAGAAAACTTCAAAAGAAATAGCTGCAAAAAGACTTTTCAGTAAGATAGCACTGCTTAATGCAGAATACAGACAGCACTACTTCATGCAGAACAAGAACACAGCAGACGACCTATACATATAGTAAATGCAGCTGTTAACCAAAAAACACAGCACCAGTGTTTATTTCAAAAAAGCCTCAAACAACTTAAACAGACCAGTATAAAATCAAAGCAGTGTTCCTTCAGAACATAAAAGACATTATCCAGTTAACAGCCATCTTCACAAACTTTCAAGTTTCCAGTGTGACGTCATACATCTAAGAGAAAAAAGAGGTTAATAAGCTGCAGACGATGGCTCACATTTTTTCCAAAGCCATAAAGTTATGTAAGACTTTATATGCATTTTTTAGTTACCAGTTCAAAAAAGTTTAAATGAATCATTTAAAGTAATTTGCATATAAATATGTCAAGTAATACTGCTACAGTTAAAACATCAGTAAATCTTTGGTTTGAGTTTAAAAATGTTCTCTTAAAGTTAAAGGTTATTAGTTCAAGAATGTTAAATATTTCTAAATGCAAAAGGGTTAAATCAGAACCAAGTTTATGAGTCAGCTTCTGTCACCATGGGTTTGGACTTAAATAATCCTTGTGTAAATGCTTCAGCACATGCAAGTCAACATAATACTTTCATTTGTAGTATAGTTTCAGATACAGATGTTCAGAATGCAGTACATGTAATTCAAAATACAGAAGTATGTTGCAGTATTAAACATACAAATGTCAACACAGTCAACATACATAACATGCAGGTAATGTCTCAAGTTTATATTACTTCATCTAGTTTCTTATTTTCAAAATCAAGTGCAATGTTTGCACTGAAGGGAGATAAGAGGAATCAGAGTGCAGATTTTTATACAGTAAATTGCAGTATAACTGAAGAACATACTTCAGTGCTAAGTAAAATAATGCATTCCATAGCTATCTGTAAAGATCAGAGCATCAATCTGTTATTGTTTAAGGTTAAAAGAAATAATATTTCATTGTTTACAGACAAATCAAATTTTGTTGCACACAGATCTTTATTAAAAGACAAATGTAGTTTTGTCAGGATTTAAAAGGTCAAAGATTACAGCAGCTAACAGTTTAAGGTGTAGCAGCTCTGTACTAATAAACATGTCATTAGAGTTTTGTGCTGTTTAAGACAAGATGTGTGCAAATGTACAGACTTTTAAAAATTTGTTATGACACAAACATGCAGATTTATGTGTTAAAGATAAATTAAATTCAAGTTCAGCTTATGCAGCTGAAGTGCTCAGAAAGACATATTGGTTGTGGCCATTTAGAAAAAAAGGGTAACTGTATACCTCTATGTCTTGTAAGGTATATCAGAAATAGTTAAATTAATTTGCAGAATAAAGGGTTTACAGTTACAGATTTGGCAAATTAATTTTTTGTGTTATTGTTTTAATAGTTTTTTATTAAAATGCTGCAATGCATAAACAATAAGCAACGATATAGACAGAGACAAAATAATGTTTGCTAGTTTACAGAATGTAAGATTTAAAGTCAATGTTACATTGTAAAAGTGGCAACACAGTTAAAAATTCAGATTCTATGTATAAAAGTGTACATTATGTATTCAGTTTGAGACCATATATGTTTTGTATGGAAATGGCAGTTTGCCAAGCACATCAGCTCAGATTACATCCAACCTAGCAAGTTGAATTAAAGATAGTGTTATCCATCTAATGCATTTACAGTTTTACTATTTATCCAGAAAATTGTAGACAGTAATAATAACTTCTTGCAGTATTCAGCACTACTGAAAAGTTAAATGATGTCAGCTAAAGAAATGGTTATGGTAAGACAGTCGGTGGAGTTTCACTCACAGAACAGTATGTTAAAATCTAAGGTTCATGAGACAAAATGTAAAAAGTTCAACAGTTAAAATTAATTTTATATAGGTGCATTAAATACTGTTAGATTTCCAGATACAATGCAGCCCACTGTGGTTAATGACTGGGTGAATGACATAAATGATGTACAAAGTTCGAGCCCAAGGAATGATTAAACGTATGATGTAGCTCAGGTTGATGTTGCCAGTGACATACTAGATTTTCAGAATATGTATAAAGGCTGTGATAATTCAGCACTGAATCAGTTGGTGTATTTGACTTCATTCCAGGTTGGAAAGGAAGGCAGACCATACATTTCATTACTCATGGGAAATGAATTGTGGCACATTGTGTTACTTGATGCAGGGGCTTCAGTTTCAGTTACAAACAGACCTCTGCCAGGGGACCTGACTACAGTTCTCACGCTATCAGGGTTTGAAGGGTTAAGGATAGCTGCAGTCAGCAGCAAGCCTTTGAATTTTACATTTTTAAATAAAGCCAATCAGCCTGGGAAGAGAATAACAGCAAGATTCTTGTTACATCCCCAGTGTGACAGTACCATTTTGGGAATGGACATTATGTTAGAATTAGGTGTTGTGTTAGAGTTTAATAACAATATATTGTGGAGGAATAAATATGCTATGATATGTACAGTGGTTCAGACAGAAGAAATGTTCAAAAAGCTGTGTGCAGTAGACTGCACAGAACATGGGCAGGATTTAAGATATCAATTGATGTAAGAATTTCCAGAATTATGGGCTAAAGATAAAACAGACTGTGGCCAATGCCACTGTAAGGGCAGAGGAGCCTACAGACAGGTTGCCACCTTATCAGAAACAGTACCCCATTCCATGAGAAGTAGTGGAGGATACTATTATTAGTTTCATTTGAGATTATCAGTACTTATAGACTTGCAAGAGTTTATTAGCAGTAAATGTTTATTTCATGCAGAAAGATATAAATAAAGTCATCACAGTAAGCAGTGCTGCCAGTTTATACTTGTTAAAGCTGCATCTCTTGCAGAAAAATGTAAATAAGGTCAGGGCAATAAGCAATGCTATCAGTTTATAATTGTAAAGTTGCAAATGTTATTTTAAGGACCTGATACTAAATACAGTCAAGAACTTTAGCTACCCAGCCTTGCACACCAAATGAAAACAAGAGGTTTAAAAGGCCTAACTATAAAGAGGACACTTCAACATTAAAGCAGACCTTCCTTTACCTCATCAGCAACTGGAACAATGCAGAGTAAAATTTGGCAAGTGCTGTGGTGCAGAATTTGACTGTCTATATGTTTCAGTTATGTCTTCATTGTTTGTTTAAAATTAAAATGTATGAGTTAAAGCAAGTATGTGCATTTCAGACAGTTATATACAGTTTATCAATATTCAGACAATACTGACAAAAAAACATATTTCAGTTAATTTCTTATCTGTGTTAATGTAAATATTCTCATGTTTTTAGACAATTATATTCTTTTAGTAATGTAAATTTCAGTCAAGTTTCAGAATATGACATTCATATTCAGTTATGTGTTTAGTACAGTACATTTCAGTCAAATCTCAAAATACTTCATATTATTCAGTCATTAGTTTATTTGTAACAGGCGTATTACATTGTTCAGTCATTAGTTAAGGGTAAAGTAACAGACTTATTTGTAACAGGCTTATTACATTATTCAGTCATTAGTTAAGGGTAAAGTAACAGAATTATTTTTTACAGGCTTATTAAAATATGTCATTTAAATAATAGGTAGTAATAGTTATTCGGTATACTCAAGGTATAACATGGCAGGCTTACTTTGTTAATTAATTTAAAAATTATAGTACACTTTACATAATTATTGTGCATTAGTCACAAAGTTAAAGAAAGACACTAACATAAAATGCAAAGGTATTGACCTAAAGTACAAAAAGCATAAGTTTAGTAAACTATTAAGATAAGTTATCTAAAGAATATGTAGTAATAATGATTCGATGCACTCAATGCATAACAGGGCAGGCTTAATTTGTTAGTTTACAGATTGCAGTCCACACCTTACAAATTACAGTGCATTTTACATAATTATTGTACATCAGTCAGAAATTAAGGACACTAACAGACAATCCAAAGGTATAGATTTGAAATACAGAAAGTGTAGGTTTTAGTAAACTATTATAGCCCATAAATATTCATAAAAGTTAAAAAGGTAAGTAGCATTATAGAGCAAATTTAAATAAAAATGTATAGACAAAAGTTAACATAGAATATGGTAATTATGTTTCAAGACCACTTATAAAGTTATCTTTTTAGTGCAGATTTCAATTAGTCTTCAGAAAATAGCCATCATGCTTGATAGGCTATGCAATAAAAACAAACAGTACAATGTGTAAATATGTAAATCTGTAAACAGGAAAAGGTTTTATTTGCTATAAGAAAAAGACATCATAGTACACTAAAGCACCAGTTCATATGGCAAAATCAGATTTAAAAACTACAGAATTAAAAGACGTTAGGCCGGATTCACGAAACCTCCGTGTAGGACTTAATATATCTTACTCAGAGGCTGCAGTTGAACGGTATGACGTCAGCATGCCATGCATATTCATGAGGGCATGCTGAATCATACCCTAGTCTAACACGGTCCGTGTAGGAAAGTAGTGGGCGTGTCCATTTGCTGAGTACTGCAAAGGGACATGCCCCCAAAAGAGTCAGAGTCCTGATAGTAAACACCCACGAGTGAGTCCGCTGAAATGTCAAGGAACACAACACCACACATCCCCACAGACTAAACCCTACTGAAGATGTATAAAATGTAAAAATAACAGTTTCAATTTTTTTTTAATAATTTCCAATATGTTTGCCCGCATTTGCGCTCGTTTGCGCGAGTATGCCCTTCGCTCAGCCACAGTTAGCAGACATTGAAAAGCATATAAGATCTACAGATGCAAATTAAGCCAAGTAGCAATAGCGTAGCGGTAGAGACGTCGGCCAAAGAGGAGGTAGTCACGGTTCGAGCCCCCACAACATCATTCTCCATTTTTTATTTAAATAAGTATGAAACAATTCCCCGACATATATAACTATAATTTAAGTAAAATGTAATGAAATGGCCCATGTATATGTGAACAAAACTGATATAATATATAAAAAAAGGAACATAATTGCCCATAGCTTAGCAGCATTTTAGCAAGCTTAATATGAGTGCCCGTAGCTGAGCAGCGTTTTAGCAAGCTTAATATGAGTGCCCGTAGCTCAGCAGCACTTTAGCAAGCTTAATATGAGTGCCCGTAGCTCAGCAGCACTTCACCCAGCTTAATATGACTGCGTATAGCTAAATAACCCATTACCCAGCGTAAGCCATTTGCGAGGAGCTGCGCAGCATGCCAACCAACTTACCGTCGGACAACGTTGAGCAACCTGTAGCAAAGTCGCCTTTACACAGACACACCTCCTAGCCTGTCTAGACAGTAGTAAAATAAAAAAGCAATGACAAGGGTCGAACCCGGGATACTGCGCAACATAGTCAAAGTACTGAACCACTAAGCCATGACAGTTGTACTTAGAAATACAGCATTACCATACATATAGGAATGAATGAAAATATAACCATGACAAAGCAGGTTTGCTGTAAGCTGATAAATATCCAAAATGGCCAATCACAAATAAGTGCGGGAAAACCAGCACATATAAGCCACATAGGCGGGAATACACACCATAACTGATTGTGGTACCCATATGCAGTCAGGATGGCAGGTGCAGGAGAGGGAAATCACTTTAGAGCACAAAGGTGGGGCATTGAGGAGTCAAAATATATGGTTTGGCTCCTAGTCCATCATCATGAAGGCCAACTCATGCAGGGCCAGGTTCAATGGGGAGCGTACAAGGCAGAGGCGTGGAACCGGTTGGCACATGATCTCACCAGTGCCACAGGCATTCTGAGGACTGGTGAACAGGTCCGTCACCACCATGCAGACCTGAAACGATGAAAGGAGGACCAACTGAACCGATGGATCCAGGAGGCCCGTTAAATGCCCAATGCCCCACTACTGATGTAATTAAGTATATAAGAAATGCTATCCTAGCCTATATTATGGATAGGTATGTTCCAATATTCCTTCATTTATATTACAACTGCAGGTGTTCGTTCCGCAAATCGGCAAGCCTATGCTGATAGGCTGGCAAGGTTGCGCCACCAGGCAGGTTAGTAATTATTCTGCTGGTATTGTTATAGAATATAAGTGAGACAGCCTGTAAAAGAGTTCAGTGTTGTAACCCAGTAATAAAGGCCAAATAAGCCTAGAAGAAAGATTCTGCTAGTATGGTAAGTTTAGATAAGTGATGCAGCCTGAAAAAGAGTATTGCAATCCATTAATAAAGATTAAACAATCTCAAATAGAGTTTCCACCTGTATTGTAATATCAGATAACTGCTGCAGCCTGAAAATAAGTGTTGTAATCAATCAACAAAGGACAGACAAGTGTCGAATACATCCTTGTAAATTCTGCCATATGAAATAAGTGAGTCAGCTGGAAAGGATTGTTGTAACCCAGTAATAAATGTTAATAAAGCCTATAATTAAGTACCATCCTGAAATGTAAATATAAAATAAGTGAGAGAGTGTGAGAAAGAATTTGAAGCTACCAAGAAAGCTGTAATAAGTCTGGAATAAAGGTATACTGCATTCACTACATAACGAAATGAATGAGACAGCCACAACCAAAGAGTGAAATGTCTTTAATAAAGTACAGAACCTGGACTGTGTCCGTCCCACAATTTGGATATGTTGCTGCACCCTTGCATTATGGAGATAGTATGGTTGTATGAAATGCTGAACATCCACAGTTGTCTAGACCCATATAAATCAAATGTAGCAGGATGCTTTACCTGAACACAGCCAGATATGAACATATATGAATACAAATGGAATGTATATTAATGTAGCAGTAACATCCCCATCACCAACATTCCTAAGGTTACATACAGGAAACTGTACTAATACATGTAGGGGATATATATCTGCATCTACTAGGAATGTACAGTATATATATAGGTAGTTTAAGTTGTTAATGTAATATTTCTCCACCCTACCCTATTTTCACAAATTATGCCATTCCACACCAAACTGGGTATGTGTATTCACAATTAATTCCCATGGACATTTGTCCTGTTGGTTTATACATATCTGCATGTACGCTGATGCATGTGCCCTGTTCACATATCCAAACCTGATGGCCTGTTGCCACCAATCAACCCTGCATGCTGTAGTAATGTCCACTGTTGTTCTAAATATGCATGTGTTATGCTTGCTGCTCAATGTTTGGAATTCATGTGTGTTTGGTTAATGGGAATACTAATGCATGCTGTTACAACTAATTTTGAATGGTGTTGTTTGTTACTAACCCAAAATGCCATAAAATACTGCTAAACATTGGACAACAGGGAAGGCGGGTTCCAGCGGACCCACCTCTCCCACCTCAGCTGGCGAGTGCACCTGGCACCAGTGCCCAGGCCGGGACCTCCTCCTCCGGTGGCACTGTGCCACCTTCAAGTGGAAGCACTGCAGGGGATGGGGCTCGTCCCCCCTCTGCAAGCATGGCCAGAGGAGAGCCTCCACTCACCCTCCAACGGGTCCAGTCTGTGGTGCATAGTGAGATCAGGCATTCCGTGACTGATCCCCTACGCCAGCTTGAGGCGAGAGTGGCGCAACTCACGGGTGTGCCTGCCCGTCCTATCCAGCCCCCAGCACAGCCCCGGCCTGGGCTGTGAAGGCGCAGTGGTAACTGCCCATGGGTGGGGATCTCAGTTCCACTGTTGCCATCTGTGGGCTCATGGGCTTGCGATATCCAAACATCCGCCCCGTCAATTGTGTTTACCCCCCACATGTGTCATACTCTGCCCCTGTATGCATCTTGTTTGTCTTGTCTGTTAACCTCCCCAACCTACCTCCCCAAATATACCTACTTCCTGTACCTCACATTCCACTCTCACCTGAAAAAAAAAAAAAAAAAGGCACTCTGTTCCCACAAAAAAATTACGCCCCATACATAGCTGCCCATTTCGCACACATGTCTGCTGGACATGTAAACTGATGATTACAATTGGCTGTACAACATATTTTGTTGTCCTCACCCCTCTCTCAGGGGTGGAAGGTGTCAAATCTCACTCTAAATTTCTAACATATTCACAGCTGTTGCTGGTAAAGAATTGGGCAGCTATGGGCCTTCCCTACATCCTTCCTGCACATCCCGAGCTTGTTTTCCTACTGTCCTACCCTCTTTGTGCCCCCTTTTTCTCCACTTTCCTACTTCCCCATTTTCTTTTCTTTAAAAGAAATTAGCGTGGGTGTTAGTGGGAGTAAGCACTTTTAAGCAGTATTCAGCGGGTGTGCGCTTGTGTGCACTTAGCTAAGCGTAGATAAGTGTAGCTAAGCATCGTGCAAACCCATGCAAACCTGCTTACAACTGCTTAAAAGTGCCTTAGTCACTCTGTGTGACAAGGCCTGTAGTCTGCTCATCAGAAAAATATAATACCCCTGTCAGTCTTGAACCCCGGACCTTGGAAACACTAGACTGCATTGAATTACCACTGAGCCACAGCAGATATACAAGAACTTGGTGCTGAAAGTAATATAACATGAAATACAATGAGTGAATGTAAAAGGAAAATAGGAAGGCCATTACA